>NW_023605609.1:0-18404 GCF_013339745.2 Dermacentor silvarum
TTGTGTCAGCATGGCGTAGATTTTCCGGTTACCAAAGCGTTATAATTGGCAGGTAGGTAGTCGTGCACGTTTTGGAAATCGTTGGGTACTGCGATTGTTAATCTGTCAATACGTTTAATGTTTGTTAATGTTTCAGAAGCGTATAGTTGGGTTAATTGGTAAATATTTATGGTACCAGAGGGCAAACAACGGGCCAACAATTTTGTGTCTTTTGCGTTACATTTTCATTACATTTGTAATGTTGTTTATGCTGCTGTTGCTCGGCTTGCTAGGTATAAAAGAACCAAGAGCTTTAATATTAGCTATTTTGGGTTGCCCCAAATTTTATGCTGTTACTTTCGCACCCGGCCGCAGTTGTATACGCCTGCTGCTCGTACCATGCTGTACGCGAGCAATTCTAACTGTGCAAAAAACGTGACGGTATCGATACGGCGCTCCGGTATAGACATATGAAACGCCGCCCTAATTGCCCATCTTACTCTGCATAAGCATAAAAACATTTTCTTTGTCGACCAAGTTTGATCGGTCTAAGGGGAAAATTCTGGTGTTAGCCCAAGGTTGTGCTGAGTGTGAGCACTGAGATTGTGCTTGGCAAATAAAATTTTAGACCAATTGTCAAGCGCTGATTCATTTACGGGTGCATTGATCACTGCATGGAATGTGCAGTCTCGGCTTCTGACACGATCACCTAGCTGCGTGCCTTCGCAGTTCACCGATGTGAGAATCCATTCCTTCCTTCCTTCCTTCCTTCCTTCCTTCCTTCCTTCCTTCCTTCCTTCCTTCCTTCCTTCCTTCCTTCCTTCCTTCCTTCCTTCCTTCCTTCCTTCCATCCATCCATCCATCCATCCATCCATCCATCCATCCATCCATCCATCCATCCATCCATCCATCCATCCATCCATCCATCCATCCATCCATCCATCCATCCATCCATCCATCCATCCATCCACCCCCACCCATCCATCCATCCATCCATCCATCCATCCATCCATCCATCCATCCATCCATCCATCCATCCATCCATCCATCCATCCATCCATCCATCCATCCATCCATCCATCCATCCATCCATCCATCCATCCATCCATCCATCCATCCATCCATCCATCCGCCCACCCACCCACCCACCGCCCGCGCCATAACGCGCCACAACCGTCCGCGCCACAACGCGGGACGCTTTGGTTGGGGCTATCAGCTGGTGCCTTGTTGCCGGCTGTAAAGAAAGAAAAAATAAAGAAGCGCAGAAGCACGCGCAAGCTCGGCACGCGCAGTGTCGTTCTAAAAGCCAGCCATGCTGGTCGTCGCAGCCCCATCGCTCGGATCGCCGCCTTCGCCCTTCTGATCAGGGACGACGGCACGGCTCGTACAGCCATCGTCACGTCCCTCCTACATTGGTGACCCGGAAGAGCGCGCCTTTTCCCGAGCGACACGCTGCCATGACTCACTGGCTGGAGCCCCAGTTCGACCCGCCACTGCCGCCGTTCTCGTCCAGCTACGTCGGCGCATGGTTCGCCCAGTTCGAGGCGGCTCTGGAGCTGAACCACATATGGATACAGGAGTTCAAGCCCGCGATACTCCTCGACGTCCTGCCGCTTGCTCTCCAGCTCCACCTCGGCGTTCCATCGCCTGGCCCGCACCCGTACGACGAACTGCGGCAGTCCATCCTGGACTTCTACGGTGCTGTCTACCACCCTCTTCCAGAGGTAGACCGCGCGGTGCGCGAGTCATCTCTGCCAGCGCCCTCACCGCCAGCACCAGACGCGTCTGCTCCTGCGCCCGTTAGCCACCATCAGGCAAGCCTTCCTCTCTCGACTTGCCCCGACACAGTCTCGTCGACCGCCCGATGCGCTACCGCACAGTCCCCGGCCTCCGGCTCTCTCCAGGGGTCTCTTTCGTGCGATAACGCGCACACTGTCCTCGACACGACCATGATACCGGCCACGTCATCGCCTTGCTTCCCACCACCGATGACACGCGACAGTGGTGCCATTGCCGACACTACATCGGCTCCTGTGCCGCACACCATCGGGTCTGGCACCAACGACGTCGCTCCTGCCATTCGGCCTTCTACCAACCCTTCACCGGATTTGTCGGCGCTGCCGGCTGAGCGAGTCTCCGAGTCAGCGCACCAGCCCTGCCCCGTACCGACTCCGCCGCCTCCGACCGTGTCAACTGTCGCTATACCGCGGCACCTACCAGCCAGCGACAGCGACGCAGCAGCAGCAGCGACCTTCTTTCCTGCCCTGCGCTCCCCGTCGTCTCCTTCAGCCAACTTGCCGTTGGGCCCTTCTAGCGACTACACTGACAAGTCGGACGTTGGAGGCTGGGAACAATCGTTGCGCCACGCGGACACGACAGATGCACTAACACCACCATCCCGCGACGCGAGTCTTGATGGTGTCTCGCACCCACCACCTGATGCTGTCCTTCGCGTCGTGCCCACGTTGGAGCTCGCCAAGCAACATGACCCGGCAGCTGTTGCTCCGGCTCTCCCAGAATTTCACCAACCCGCGTCGGTACCGACATTGATCGTTGTCCGACGACGCCTTCCCCGCCGCCAAGAGCGCCACTGGACTCCAACGCCACAGACCGTGGCAACACCCCGGCTCCAGCAGGCGCGTACCAGACCCTCTTGTCTTGATTCGGGCGGTGTCGCGCGCAAAAGCTTGCAGCTTACGACGTCTACCGCGGGTCGGGCAAGACCGGACAAGCGCGTGCACAAGCTGTATGCACCAGAGCTCACGCATCTGCGAGCGCGTGACGAACGAGTGCGCGGCTTGTCGTGCCCACCAATGCCAGCGCCCAGTACGCGTTCGTTTCGCCTGATCTCCGTGAACTACTGCAGAGGCGTCTGCCTTCACGCTCTCCGTGCTGTTACCGTTCGTCCGCAACGCCACTCGCAGCCTCGTCCACCGGAGGGCTTCGCTAGCCCCCTTTCGCTTCAACGGACTCGCGCTACTTGGACTGCCCACGGACCCTTTCTGAACTTAGTAACTTGTTTCATCGCAGTTCCGTCTGGGCGGGGGGCCCTGTAGCGCCCGCCCGCGCCACAACGCGGGACGCTTTGGTTGGGGCTCTCAGCCGGTGCCTTGGTGCCGGCTGTAAAGAAAGAAAAAAATAAAGAAGCGCAGCGCGTGCTTGTGGCGCAAGCTCGGCACGCGCAGTGTCGTTCTAAAAGCCAGCCACGCTGGTCGTCGCAGCCCCGTCGCTCGGCTCGCCGCCTTCGCCCTTCTGATCAGGGACGAAGGTACGGCTCGTACGGCCGCCGTCACGTCCTCCTACACATCCATCCATCCATCCATCCATCCATCCATCCATCCATCCATCCATCCATCCATCCATCCATCCATCCATCCATCCATCCATCCATCCATCCATCCATCCATCCATCCATCCATCCACCCATCCATCCATCCATCCATCCATCCATCCATCCATCCATCCATCCATCCATCCATCCATCCATCCATCCATCCATCCATCCATCCATCCATCCATCCATCCGTCCGTCCGTCCGTCCGTCCGTCCGTCCGTCCAGAGTTTCTCAACCGGAACTTCGGAGCCAGCTGCAGTGCGTGTGACCGGTGTTGGTTCTGGCACAACGTGGTATTCGTCAGCACAGTTCGGAAGAACACAAAAGAAACGCACGACAATCTTCGCTTACCGCCATTTCCTCGACAGAGGAAGAGCTACTAATTTTTTCCTGTCCTGGTCGGCTTCGGCGACATCATCGGTCGTCAGTACTGAGTGACTGACGTCGCCGTCAACCTCGACGTATTCTTCAGCCATCACACCCGCTGCTGTTTTGCAACAAACGCTTCCCGAGTTCAACTGATCGATTCTTGGAGCTTTGCAGAGGACTGAAATACTCGATGTGATCGACAGGCTCGTCAAGCACGACGCTAGCAACAAACTAGGTGTTGGTGACACCCAAATTTCTTCGTTGTACGGGCTAATTCGTTGTAGTGGTCTTCGTTGTAGAGACATTCACATTAAATATAGGAATTCGGTAGTGACGCACGGCATCCTTCATTATACAGGCCATTTCGGTGTCGTGGCGTTCGTTGTAGAGGCGTTCGCCAGTAGAATATGTATTATGCCATCACCATGCGTGTAATAACATTTTTACATCACATGATCAGCTGGTTGAATTTCCACAGTGTCTTCTTAGAGCTATCTCAACGGCACCTGAAACAGCAAAGTATTTTGCTAGAAAACTTGATTTTGAGCTAATCACCCATTGAAAATCGAGAAGAACGCGTTGCGATATGCCTTTGTGGTAAGCCCATCTTATTGCGCTGTGCGCGAGTACCTCCTCACGTGACCTGGAGCTGTCCTCTTGAACAGCACACACACCTCGGTAGCTCAGCGGCTAATACGTCACAGCGTTCTCTTGTGGAAAACAGCGGAGAATACATTGCGTTGTGCTTAGGCTACAAAAGCGCTCGTTTGCTCACATCCAGAGACTATAAACTACGGCGCGCGTCCACAAGCTGGCCGTTTATTTCAATATTTCAGCTATTTATGTAGTGGTAAATATAACACGTGTCTGTCATAAGTCATACCAGACAACAAGAAATGACGATGGCGGTAATTTTTTGTCTCGTCTCGACGGACGGATGAGGAGAACAACAAAGCACCAATGAAACTTACGAACTGATTTGCATGAAAAGCACGACAAAACGTCATTTCCAAAGGTAACTCGCTTTACAAGGTAGCTATTACGCTCGAAAGCGGCTGCAAAGCTTGCAAATATCCGTGCGGCTATGGCCCTGAGGTGTGACAACACAGCACGCCATAATTGGGAGGGTGCACGTGTGGTTTCCTTTATAATTGGCCCGTTAAATAAGATGCCACAAAAGTATAGATTGGTTCGTAAATCCATGTTGCCGTTGTCCATACAATTGCAGATGACGCTGTAAAGTCTTCAATTCGTCGGTTTGAATGCGAGTTTCAACAAAACGGCTTTCGTGTTGGAATAACCCAGGCCTAAACTTTATCGGAACCGAACAAGTAGCCCCACGGAGCGTGAGTGCGAACTGTCCAGCGTGCTTGTAATCGAGCTTTCATCAGACAAATCCCCCCGGCCTCAGGCTTGTCGATCGGTGCTCGTTAGGCGTCCTTGAGCCGCGGCGATTCCAAGAATTCTGGCAGCGACCTGAAGGGACGCCGTTGTGTTCTTACGGTTCGCCACCGAAGCCCAGTCGGAGACACTGGCGTCGATCAGCGTGCCTTTGCGGTTCCTTGATGTCGGCTCTGTAATAAAAAGGTCCACAGAGGGCATCGGCAACACGATCTTTTTATGAGGCACGCCATAGTGAGGGACTGCGGATTAATTTTGACCACCTGGGACGTGCACCGAATGCACGGTACGCGAGCGTTTCTGCATTCCGCCGTCATCGGAAAAGTGGCCATGTTAGCACCATGTGTTGGTGCCACCACGGTGTAACCAACAAGGGTTGTGGTTTCTAGTGCCTTAATTAACTCTACCTTAATTAAGATAGAGGTAATTGAAGGAAAATAATTCGGGGGTTGAAGATGAAGTTTCAAACTCGTATTCCTAATACATACCAGTATATATCTAGCATGCATGTCAAATTAGATGTGATGAAAACAGTCATACCTCGTTATTACGAAACAAGCTATAACAAACGTATCCCTATAACGAATTCCCATAAAAACACGCGTGCATTCAAAATGTCGTTGTAACGCAGCAACGTGGCTCATGTAGAGCACGTGGCAAGCAAAGCGATGCGAAAGCTAATGTGTTTAAAGCGGGCTTTGCGTTACTCTACGAAGGAAGCCAAGCTCTTGGCCTATGTGACGTTCATAAGTACTATCTTAGAATATGCGAGCGTGGCGTGGTTTCCGTTCTCGCAAAATCAAATAGCTACGCTTGAGGCTGTCCACCGATAAGCGGCGCGTTTTATCTGTAACAGATATAGATACATCGACTCGCCTAATGCTGTCCAAGATCGGCCTTCATACACTAACCAGACGGCGTTCCCAGAGCGTTCCTCATTCTTTTGTGCCACGTTCCCAGACAAGAGTCCTTGACCAAAGCTATACGCGAACTCCCCTCACACCCCATTCCTCCGTTGACCTACTTTTTTCGTAGCCAGGCGGGAGCCCGGAGAGAGCCTGCGGCACAGGCGGCCGAAGCCGGCAGGGCTGCGCGCATGCGCCGCAGTCGGAGAGCGGGTACACAAACGCTCAGTCATACGTTGCAGCCGCCAATATATATATATATATATATATATATATATATATATATATATATTGTGAAGAAGAAGACGCGCTTCCGTCCAGCGGCATCGCCAGCGCTCGGCCCGCTCTGCCGGCGCTGTTGGTCGCTGGTATCTTGGGAGACGGTGCTCCACGCTGCCTCGCTGTTCTTGGAACTCGTAGCGCCCTTGACGGACACCGCCTATAATCCTTTTCTCAATTGGTGGAGGTTGCTGGAATTTCCCCGCCACTTGCACCCTGGAGCTTCGAACCCGAACGCTTCAACCCTGCATGACCGACAACACAGACCCGCCGGTGCCTGCGCCCCAGTCCGTCATCTGCACCGGGGTTCCTCGGCAACGTGATCCGAAGGTCTTCAGCGGTGCAGATGACACGGATGTGGAGGACTGGTTTACGTCGTATGAACGGGTAAGCGCACATAACAAGTGGGACGACGTAGCGAAGTTCAACAACGTCATATTTTATCTTACTGGCGTTGCCCAACCCTGGTTCCATAACCACGAATTCGACATCCCGACATGATCAACTTTGAAGACTTCTTCACTCAAGTGTTTGGTCGACCTGCTGTCCGCAAACTATGCGCTGAACAGCGCTTGCGAGCCCGTGCATAGCAGACTGGTGAAAATTTGACGAGCTACTTTGAAGAAATCGTCGACCTTTGTAAACGTGTCAATGCCGCCATGCCCGAAGCTCATAAAGTTCAGCACATCCTCAAAGGCATCGATGACGGCGTATTCGAGATGTTTTTGGCCAGGAATCCGCGCACCGTCTCTGAAGTAGTCACGTTATGCCAGAGCTACGAAGAGTTGAAGAAGCAACGCACCCTGACTCGGCGGCCTCTGTTGACCGCCGACTCGCTATCGAGTCTGGTTGCCGTTTCCGACCACTCTCCACTGCTTCAGCAGATTCAAGACTTCGTGCGCGAGGAGGTTGCCCGTCAACTTTCCTTTGCCCCCTTCACTCAGGAGCCATCCTATCGTCTGCCTACACACCCCGCACTGTCATTGCTGAAGAGGTCGCTCAAGCTGTTCCCGTCGTCCACCAAAAGCCACCTGTGGCCGCGCCTCTTCCCTATACGCAGACAGTGCAGCCTGTCGCCGCGCCTCTTACGTATGCGCAGGCAGTGCAGCCTGTTGCCGTGCCTCCTACCTATGCGCAGGTAGTGCGTAGGCATCCCCAGCTGCCTTTCTCGCTCCTGCAACAGCCTGCACCACCCGCCGCTCCTACTGCTTCTTGGGCCGGGCCGAGAGTCATCAATCCATGGCGCACGCTTGACAATCGTCCCATTTGTTGCGCCTGCTGCAGGCCAGGACACGTCGCTCGCTATTGCCGCAGTCGCCTTCCAACTCCCGACGACGCTGCCCGGCCGTTCCAGTAAGGCAGTCAGCCCCGGGTACCTCCCAGCGGTATGTTTCTTCTGACCTCCCTGAATTTCCGTCGCGCCGCTCCCCATCTCCTCGTCCACTCTCGCTCTCCCCAATGCGTCGCCGACCCGCACTCTCCGACCAAGAAAGCTAAGCGCCGGATTTCGTGAGGCAAGAACTGCGCCATCTTCGAACTGCCCAAGTGATCGCTCTTCTCCTGCTAACATGGTCGCAGGAGAACATACATACATACATACATACATACATACATACATACATACATACATACATACATACATACATACATACATACATACATACATACATACATACATACATACGTCCGTCCGTCCGTCCGTCCGTCCGTCCGTCCGTCCGTCCGTCCGTCCGTCCGTCCGTCCGTCCGTCCGTCCGTCCGTCCGTCCGTCCATCCATCCATCCATCCATCCATCCATCCATCCATCCATCCATCCATCCATCCCATCCATCCCATCCATCCATCCATCCATCCATCCATCCATCCATCCATCCATGGATACAATATGAATTGTAGTAAACATGAGCTGATTAAGTAAGCAGGTGTGCTGCGGCGTAAGTAGACCGACATGAAGAGAGACTCGATGACCACGAGAAGGCGCGTGTGAAACGGTGGTGTTGATGAGAAGCGCTTCCCGTGGGCAGCGCGTGCGAAGGGACACACCTGTAGCGCTGCACTGCCGATCCGGGCAGCATTGCATGTGTAGCGTGCGTTGGAAAATGTGGCCCGACTATTACTAACTGAATGAACAAGCGTGGTGTGAGTGAGTGAGTGAGTGAAATAACTTTTATTACAGGTCCGGCGAGGACGCGAACTCGTCGCGCACCCGGCTAGTCCCACGTCGGGATCGGCAGGTCTAGCCCACCAGCCCGGTCGCGGGCACACCGGACAGCCAGGATTTGCTTGTCTAGAGCAGGGCTACGCAGAAGCGAGTCCCACTCATCCTTGCTGAACTTGGGGTATCTCGACCCGCACTCCCAGAGCATGTGTGCTAGAGTGGAGGTCTGCCCACAGGATGGGCAGGCGTCATCCCTCATCCGTCATGCGTCATCATCATATATATATATATATATATATATATATATATATATATATATTGGCGGCTGCAATTCAGCACATCATCCGTCATGGCGGCGTGGTGTGAGCGCGCACAAACAAACATGAATAGATCACACTGAATGACTGCAGACGACTGTCAAAACGGTGGCAGCAAGCGCATACGCCGCAGCGGCGAAGGTACGTGCGGTCTATCGCTTCAACGGAAACTGAGCGGCGAATGCACGGCGCATAAAGGTCAGAGCCGTGTGGAGATAAGAGACGGTGCGAGCGAGCGACGAGCGCGCTTGTTGGCAGAGTAGAAGTGCCCCCCCCCCCCCCCCGCTCCCTCCGGCGCTGGCTTCCCGCTTCCTTGCTTGCGCGTGAGAGATTGAGTGCGTTCGCTCTCCGTGATAGCGCGCGTCCCCGCACGCTTCCGCTCGGGCATCCGGCGCGCGGCGAAGATTTTATCTATAGGGAACCTCACGGCGACGGCGACGCCGACGGCAGAAATCCGGTTGAAGTGTCCATATAATTGCTATCGCAATAAAATATTGCTGATGCCGGCGGCGATGTAAAGCGTTGCAAAGGGCAGTGGAACGGCTTTGCGTCTCAGAAAGATGTCAGCTGGTGTAAAGAAGGCCATATCATCGGTGACGGCATCGCAGACGACTGGGACAAGGGCAAAAGAGGCAGGCGGGATGTCGGTGTCCTCACGCACGACCAGTTTACGCGGCTGATCAAGAGCGTCGTGGGATGGTGCTTCACACACCAGCGAAATTCAACGTCCGCTCGTGCGCAGTCGATGACAGCATTATGACGGGACAAGAAGTCCCATCCAAGGATGACGTCATGTGAGCTGGCAGGAAGAACAATAAACTCGACAATGTACCAAACACCTTGTAAAAGGACACGGGCAGTACAGGCTGTGAGAGGTGTCACGTGCTGCGCGCTTGGCGTGTGAAGCGATAGTCCAGACAGCGGCGTGGTCACCTTGCGCAGCGAACGGCATATATATATATATATATATATATATATATATATATATATGATGACGCATGACGGATGAGGGATGACGCCTGCCCATCCTGTGGGCAGACCTCCACTCTAGCACACATGCTCTGGGAGTGCGGGTCGAGATACCCCAAGTTCAGCAAGGATGAGTGGGACTCGCTTCTGCGTAGCCCTGCTCTAGACAAGCAAATCCTGGCTGTCCGGTGTGCCCGCGACCGGGCTGGTGGGCTAGACCTGCCGATCCCGACGTGGGACTAGCCGGGTGCGCGACGAGTTCGCGTCCTCGCCGGACCTGTAATAAAAGTTATTTCACTCACTCACTCACTCACACCACGCTTGTTCATTCAGTTAGAATAGTCGGGCCACATTTCCAACGCACGCTTACACATGCAATGCTGCCCGGATCGGCAGTGCAGCGCTACAGGTGTGTCCCTTCGCACGCGCTGCCCACGGGAAGCGCTTCTCATCCAACACCACGTTTCACACCGCGCCTTCTCGTGGTCATCGAGTCTCTCTTCATGTCGGTCTACTTACGCCGCAGCACACCTGCTTACTTAATCAGCTCATGTTTACTACAATTCATATTGTATCCATGATGGATGGATGGATGGATGGATGGATGGGATGGATGGGGATGGATGGGATGGATGGATGGATGATGGTATGGATGGATGGTGGATGGATGATGGATGGATTGGATGGATGGATGGATGGATGGATGGATGGATGGATGGATGGATGGATGGATGGATGGATGGATGGATGGATGGATGGATGGATGGATGGATGGATGGATGGATGGATGGATGGATGGATGGATGGATGGATGGATGGATGGATGGATGGATGGATGGATGGATGGATGGATGGATGGTGGAGGATGGATGGATGGATGGATGGATGGATGGATGGATGGATGGATGGATGGATGGATGGATGGATGGATGGATGGATGGATGGATGGATGGATGGATGGATGGATGGATGGATGGATGGATGGATGGATGGATGGATGGATGGATGGATGGATGGATGGATGGATGGATGGATGGATGGATGGATGGATGGATGGATGGATGGATGGATGGATGGATGGATGGATGGATGGATGGATGGATGGATGGATGGATGGATGGATGGATGGATGGATGGATGGATGGATGGATGGATGGATGGATGGATGGATGGATGGATGGATGATGGATGGATGGATGGATGGATGGATGGATGGATGGATGGATGGATGGATGGATGGATGGATGGATGGATGGATGGATGGATGGATGGATGGATGGATGGATGGATGGATGGATGGATGGATGGATGGATGGATGGATGGATGGATGGATGGATGGATGGATGGATGGATGGATGGATGGATGGATGGATGGATGGATGGATGGATGGATGGATGGATGGATGGATGGATGGATGGATGGATGGATGGATGGATGGATGGATGGATGGATGGATGGATGGATGGATGGATGGATGGATGGATGGATGGATGGATGGATGGATGGATGGATGGATGGATGGATGGATGGATGGATGGATGGATGGATGGATGGATGGATGGATGGATGGATGGATGGATGGATGGATGGATGGATGATGGATGGATGGATGGATGGATGGATGGATGGATGGATGGATGGATGGGGATGGATGGATGGATGGATGGATGGATGGATGGATGGAGGATGGATGGATGGATGATGATGGATGGATGGATGGATGGATGGATGGATGGATGGATGGATGGATGGATGGATGGATGGATGATGGATGGAGGATGGATGGATGGATGGATGGATGGATGGATGGATGGATGGATGGATGGATGGATGGATGGATGGATGGATGATGGATGGATGGATGATGGATGGATGGGATGGATGGATATGGATGGATGGATGGATGGATGGATGGATGGATGGATGGATGGATGGATGGATGGATGGATGGATGGATGGATGGATGGATGGATGGATGGATGGATGGATGATGGATGGATATGGATGGATGGATGGATGTGGTATGGATGTATGTATGTATGTATGTTGTATGTAGGATATGGATGTATGTATGGTATGTATGTGGATATGGATATGTATGTATGTATGTATGTATGTATGTATGTATGTATGTATGTATGTATGTATGTATGTATGTATGTATGTATGTATGTATGTTATGTAGTATATGTATGTATGTATGTATGTATGTATGTTGCTATGTAGTATGCATGTATGCATGCATGCATGCATGCATGCATGCATGCATGCATGTATGTATGTATGTATGTCTGTATGTATGTATGTATGTATGTATGTATGTATGTATGTATGTATGTTCTCCTGCGACCATGTTAGCAGGAGAAGAGCGATTCACTTGGGCAGTTCGAAGATGGCGCAGTTCTTGCCTCACGAAATCCGGCGCTTAGCTTTCTTGGTCGGAGAGTGCGGGTCGGCGACGCATTGGGGAGAGCGAGAGTGGACGAGGAGATGGGGAGCGGCGCGACGGAAATTCAGGGAGGTCAGAAGAAACATACCGCTGGGAGGTACCCGGGGCTGACTGCCTTACTGGAACGGCCGGGCAGCGTCGTCGGGAGTTGGAAGGCGACTGCGGCAATAGCGAGCGACGTGTCCTGGCCTTGCAGCAGGCGCCAACAAATGGGACGATTGTCAAGCGTGCGCCATGGATTGATGACTCTCGGCCCGGCCCAAGAAGCAGTAGGAGCGGCGGGTGGTTGCAGGCTGTTGCAGGAGCGAGAAAGGCAGCTGGGGATGCCTACGCACTACCTGCGCATAGGTAGGAGGCACGGCAACAGGCTGCACTGCCTGCGCATACGTAAGAGGCGCGGCGACAGGCTGCACTGTCTGCGTATAGGGAAGAGGCGCGGCCACAGGTGGCTTTTGGTGGACGACGGGAAACAGCTTGAGCGACCTCTTCAGCAATGACAGTGCGGGGTGTGTAGGCAGACGATAGGATGGCTCCTGAGTGAAGGGGGCAAAGGAAAGTTGACGGGCAACCTCCTCGCGCACGAAGTCTTGAATCTGCTGAAGCAGTGGAGAGTGGTCGGAAACGGCAACCAGACTCGATAGCGAGTCGGCGGTCAACAGAGGCCGCCGAGTCAGGGTGCGTTGCTTCTTCAACTCTTCGTAGCTCTGGCATAACGTGACTACTTCAGAGACGGTGCGCGGATTCCTGGCCAAAAACATCTCGAATACGCCGTCATCGATGCCTTTGAGGATGTGCTGAACTTTATGAGCTTCGGGCATGGCGGCATTGACACGTTGGATGGATGGATGGATGGATGGATGGATGGATGGATGGATGGATGGATGGATGGATGGATGGATGGACGGACGGACGGACGGACGGACGGACGGACGGACGGACGGACGGACGTATGTATGTATGTATGTATGTATGTATGTATGTATGTATGTATGTATGTATGTATGTATGTATGTATGTATGTATGTATGTATGTATGTATGTATGTATGTATGTATGTATGTTATGTATGTATGTATGTATGTATGTATGTATGTTCTCCTGCGACCATGTTAGCAGGAGAAGAGCGATCACTTGGGCAGTTCGAAGATGGCGCAGTTCTTGCCTCACGAAATCCGGCGCTTAGCTTTCTTGTCGGAGAGTGCGGTCGGCGACGCAATTGGGGGAGAGCGAGGAGTGGACGAGGAGATGGGGAGCGGCGCGACGGAAATTCAGGGAGGTCAGAAGAAACATACCGCTGGGAGGTACCGGGGCTGACTGCCTTACTGGAACGGCCGGGCAGCGTCGTCGGGAGGTTGGAAGGCGACTGCGGCAATAGCGAGCGACGTGTCCTGGCTGCAGCAGGGCGCAACAAATGGGACGATTGTCAAGCGTGCGCCATGGATTGATGACTCTCGGCCCGGCCCAAGAAGCAGTAGGAGCGGCGGGTGGTGCAGGCTGTTGCAGGAGCGAGAAAGGCAGCTGGGGATGCCTACGCACTACCTGCGCATAGGTAGGAGGCACCGGCAACAGGCTGCACTGCCTGCGCATACGTAAGAGGCGCGGCGACAGGCTGCACTGTCTGCGTATAGGGAAGAGGCGCCGGCCACAGGTGGCTTTTGGTGGACGACGGGAACAGCTTGAGCGACCTCTTCAGCAATGACAGTGCGGGGTGTGTAGGCAGACGATAGGATGGCTCCTGAGTGAAGGGGGCAAAGGAAAGTTGACGGGCAACCTCCTCGCGCACGAAGTCTTGAATCTGCTGAAGCAGTGGAGAGTGGTCGGAAACGGCAACCAGACTCGATAGCGAGTCGGCGGTCAACAGAGGCCGCCGAGTCAGGGTGCGTTGCTTCTTCAACTCTTCGTAGCTCTGGCATAACGTGACTACTTCAGAGGACGGTGCGCGGATTCCTGGCCAAAAACATCTCGAATACGCCGTCATCGATGCCTTTGAGGATGTGCTGAACTTTATGAGCTTCGGGCATGGCGGCATTGACACGTTTACAAAGGTCGACGATTTCTTCAAAGTAGCTCGTCAAATTTTCACCAGTCTGCTATGCACGGGCTCGCAAGCGCTGTTCAGCGCATAGTTTGCGGACAGCAGGTCGACCAAACACTTGAGTGAAGAAGTCTTCAAAGTTGATCATGTCGGGATGTCGAATTCGTGGTTATGGAACCAGGGTTGGGCAACGCCAGTAAGATAAAATTGACGTTGGTCAACTGCTCGACGTCGTCCCACTGTTATGCGCGCTCACCCTTTTCTACACGTAACCAGTCCTCCACGTCCGTTTCATCTGTACCTGCTGAAGACCTTCGGATCACGTTGCCGAGGAACCCCCGGTGCGATGACGGGCTGGGGCGCAGGCGCCGGCAGGTCGGTGTAGTCGGTTATAATGGGCGGAAGCGTTCGCTTCGAAGCTCCAGGCTGAAGCGGCGGGGGAATCCAGCAACCTCCACCCAATTGGGAAGATGTTTATTGGCGGTGTCCGTCAAGGACGCACGAGTTCCAAGAACGGCGAGTGCAGCTGAGCACCGTCGTCGTTGTTGTTGTTGTTGTAGCCTATCACGCCTGTGGCTCCTACCCACGGAGGGGGATTGGCCAAGAAATGGGTGGATTATTCCAAATTAATATGGAGGATACATTTCCGAATATCTATGAAATTAGTATTGAACAGCGCAGAGTTATATGTTAAAGTGAAATCAAGAAAGTCATATCGAATGAGTAATCATTAATTTGAAAGTAACAAAAAAAGGATAGAATTTAGCAGGGTATTCGTTTGGAGTCTGTAAGGAACGTTTGGACGGCGAAGCAAGCATCCCTGTGGCTGAATCCCAAAGTGACGCCCCGAACGAAAGAATATTAGGTTCTGTTAAGTCCAGGCCAAGCCTTCGAAAAGGTATTTCCAACAATCGTTTTCTTGCCGCAGTAAAGCGGCGACAAGATAGAAGAAAGTGTGTATCGTCTCTTCCTCATTACAAACGGGCAGAGGGGGAGGGAACCAAACCCGACCTGTGTAAGTAGAAATTTAGGGAGGGTATACGGCAACGTAATTTGGTGAGAGAGACCTCAAGCATCTTTGTGTTACAGGATTCGCTACGCCAGGGAAATATCAGGTGCTTATAATCTGGAGAAGCAGTCAGAACTGGGTTTGATAAGGCTTTTCTAATTGATCGCATCCGAAATCTAGCCGCCGTGATGTGTGCAGTCACTGGTAGAATGGAAGAACAGGGCCGGAAAGTGAGGTCTTTGCCATGAATCGGCAGTTTCATTAAAAACAACCCTTTATGACCAGGTACCCAAATCAAATGAACACATTGCACATGGGCAGGAACTAGCAAGTAAAATAGTTTTAGCATAGGTGAATCAGTTAGTGGCGGTAAGGGAAGAGCAAACAGAAAGGGAGTCAGTAAGGATAGCAGCTGTTGTAGTCGTTTGGTCTAATTTACGTAAAGCTAGGATTACTGCTAAAAACTCGGCCAGAAAAAATAGGCACAAAATCGGCAATCTTAAAGAAAAAGACCAGTCGAGTGCAGGACAAAATATCCAATGCCAGTCTTTTCCTCGCTCTGTGATGCATCTGTTGCAATGATATATTTGTTCCTAGGGAGCTTAGGTGGTCTTGTAACATGGCGTTTAAGATGCTGTAAGGTAGTAGTTTTGCGTGGTTTGGGAAAATATCGTCGAACCTGATATCCAGGTAATTTGAATGCGTATTGTTAGGAAGCACATCGCGATTTGCACATTTAGTGGTTCAAGTAATTTTTGCACAAATATAATCTGTGGTGTATGAAACCTGGGCCAATGAACGGGAAAAAATAATTGTGGATCGGAGATGAAAATTATTTGAGGACGGCTTAATGGTGATTCATATAGTCGTAAGAAAGTCTGAACGGTCAGAAGGTGAAATCGGCATAGAATAGGTGGGATTCTCGCTCCAGATATAATACGGCATTTGCAACGTATTTTGGAAGGCCTAAGCACAGACGTAGCGCCTCTCAGCTCTAATAAAACTAGCGGTCGAAGCTTGTATGATGGAACACCTGAGAATAAAACACAGCCAAATTCTAATACTGGACGAACGTACATTTTATATACCATCAAAAGGGATTTTCTTCGCATACCTGTTCTTCGATTGCTTAACTTGCGCAAATGCCCATTGTACGAGCTCCTTTTGTTGCAATATATTCAATATGCGGCGCCGCCAGTTAAGATTTCCGTTATAGATAACTCCAAGGTACTTCAGTGACTGTACTTGTGGGATATCTTCGAGATGATAGTTAAGCGATATGTATACTGGGTCTTTAACGGGAAAAAAAGGATAGCACACTTATTAGCATTCAGGTTTAAGTGTAAGCTATCCAGCCAGCCTTCCAGTTTCTTTAGATAGGACTGCAAAATTTCGTAAAGGGAGTATAGGTCACTAGCCATACCAAAAAAGGCAATGTCGTCAGCATAAACGTAGGTACTGACACCTGGTGAACGGGGATTCCGCTCATCAGTAAAATATTAAATAATATTGGTGAAAGTACCGATCCCTGAGGCACACCTCTTGTTTGCTTGTGTTTACCAGATGAATAGCCGCTTCGAAAACAAAAGAATTCCCTGTCTTTCAAAAATTCATGCACCCATGCTACAATATATCCTGGAAAGCCATGGCCCTGTAACCGATTTGTTAAAATTGCATGTTCAATGCTGTCATAGGCTTTACATATATCTAAAGTAACTAACGCCGCATATTGTTTTTTTCTGTCTGGCGATGTTAATGCGACTTTCAAGGTCTAATGCGCGTGCCATATTGAATAGCCAGATCTAAATCCAATTTGACAAGGACTCAACATTGATTTTATCATCAATAACTTCATATGCCCGTGAAGCACTCTTTCAATAAGTTTTGCTATGTTTGATGTCAACGCAATTGGTCTGATGTTGTCGATAGTATACCCTGCCCCTGCTTTTTAAGTAACGGAATAATTTTGGCGATCTTCCATTCATGTGGAATCCATGCATTGCTAATAGAGTAATTTAGCGACTTCAGAAGCTCACGTGGGGGCTTCTTGGAAGAAAACTTTTAACATTGCATTTGTTATTCCATCCGGCCAGGGCGCTGTAGTTGGTAACCGTAACATGACCTGTGCTAGTTCCGAATAGGATATCTCTTTGTAGTCCGAGAATGTAGGAGTAAGAACAGAATTTTGAAGACGCGTTGTGAACCGGCTCTCCAATCCTTTAGCCAATAGGTCTAAGGACTCCTGCATTTCCTGTGCGGTATAGACAATTGAGTCTACATTAACGCTCAGTAGGAGTCTGTTTCTAGATCGAAGGAAATAAATAAAGCACGTTTGTTTTTGGATTCAGATAGATAATCAAAATGTTTTTTATCGTACTCATCTTTTGCGTGTTTGACAGTGCGTTGAAGGTTGCCGAAATAAATTGATAATCTTTCCAATTTTGTGGGCTCTGATTATGTAGAAGTTTTTCCAAGCAGCTTTTCTTCTGCGATAAACTCGTGAGCACTCATTGTTCCACCAGGGACTAGATGATGTACGTTTAGCTGTCTGAATTACGAATTCAGACTTTTGTCGGGACATCTGTAACGCTGAACAAATTTTCAAGCCAATTTCTTCGTCATTAGTATAGTTAATGACGCAATGGAAGAGTGTAAGCAGTCTTTAATTTTTTGCAATTAACAAATTCTGTCTTGTCGCTCAACTGATGTTAATGGGCATGCAATTTCGAAGTATACTGGGAGATGATCACTGTGTAGAGAAAAATCAATCGTAGTCCAGATGTCACGGCAATACTTGTGCTAGAAAACGTCAAATCTAACACTGAGCGAGATTGGCCACGGACAATGTGGGTCGTCTCATATTTAGGCATGAAAGATTTTTTCTATGGTCCAGTCCCATAGACGCGTCCCACATGCATCTGTTCTGTAACCCCATGATACGTGATGCGAGTTGAAGTCACCAGTAACGATGACTTGATTTTTGCAGCTAGCAAGCGCACTATCCAATTGGTATGTACCGTCTCCCAAAACACCAAGCTACGCAACAGCGCGAGCAGAGCGGGCCGAGCATTGGCGATGCCGCTGGATGGAGGCGCGTCTTCTTCTTCCGTTCTCTTGTACCTTCACCATGCAGGCATAATCGGTGACCCTAAAAAAAAGTCTCAGTTTCACCCGGAACGCGAAGCATCGATTGCGAAA
>NW_023605610.1:0-17614 GCF_013339745.2 Dermacentor silvarum
AAGCATCAATCAAAACATATCATCCTGAATGGTAAAGTTTTAGGCAGCGCACCTTTCTCTCTCTCTCTCTCTCTCTATATATATATATATATATATATATATATATATATATAGTTAATACCTGCTTCCCTGCTGGGATACGAGATGTCCGTACGATTGAGGTCTCCATGGCGAAAAGAACAGTTTGTTCACGGGTGACTTCAGTTCACATCGTCTGAAATGGGGTTTTTGAACTGATTCATCTGGGAAACGTTTATGGGATTGGGCTGCATCGAAAGATTTTAGTTGTTTAAATGGTAAAGTTTTAACTTTAGTTCGATATCGGTCGCACTCTGTATTAGGTTTAAGATTTGCCAGCTCAGGAATATAAATATCGTGTTGGGCTATCATTGACGGCACTACAAGTGGTGATCACCGCCATATATTGATGGATATCGCATGCCCCTTAATTTTTTTTACATAATTGAGTAAATATTTTCGTGGTCCATTCACGTTGTCTTCCTTGATAGCTATGGAGAAAGGCACTAAACATGTGAGCCATTGGTTCGTTTTGAAGGGTACCCTAAAGAGATCTGAGTTTGTAGTATCAACAGCAAAAGGAAGTTATGGCTGTCCCTGTTGGAACCGTGACTATTCACGACATTAGAGACGCTGAAAGGCTGCATGGAAGAAACTTCTTAACCATGCCCTACCAACTGGAGTAACTATACCTATGCTGCAGCTATGTTTATACGAACAATTGCCTTAGCAAAGTACAATTATCAAGAAAAACGTCATAATTTTCTATCCAAGAGTGGCATTATATAAGCGCTTTTTAGGTTTCTGCGCTTCCACAAGAATATATCAACGCCCATAAATATTGATTCAATGATCCCGTCACCTAAACAGTTATGAGAATCATAGGACGAAATTGCCAGATGGCTTGAATAATGTTGCAAGAATCAGTTACAATTGAACTTTGTGAGGATTGCATCCAGGGACAATTTTCTAAATGTAACGATTCAAGAGCTTGCGCACGTTTTGCCACTGCTACCTGCCTCAGCTCCACGTCTATATGGTATCAAAACCAGCGCTTAAAAATAATATTTGACGTATCACCATAGCTCGTACTTATTATCCTCAACTGCCCCCTTAAGTACACTTGGATTCCTCCAGAATGGAGTCTCGCCTAAATTATCTGCCTACTTCATAACAAGAAGCAAAATTACATATGGGAAACATAAGAGCCATGGCACTAACGTCTAATATAATGACACTAATAGAAAAGGTGCTATATGTCCTTATAATGAAGTTTTTAAATAACACATTACTGAGCCCATGTCAGATTGAATTGAGACTTGAATAGCTCGATTGAGGGCGTGCACGTTGATTTGGAGGGGCGCGTCACGTTTGCTCGACACAGGTGGCAGTATGCAGTGTTTGTGACTCTTGATATAGCTAAAGCATACCACAGTATGTCTTAGCATGTCGTTCTCCTGAATATCCTGAAGAGCATAAACTTTCCTTCATATATCACAAATTGAATTTATGAATTCTTAAGAGATACAGAATTTTATTGCTCCCAAGACGGCGTTTCGGCGTCGAAATATAATCAGTCGAGAGGAGTTCTGAAAGGCTCTGTTCTTTGTACAGCTTGTTTTACTGTTCTAATGAGTTCAATTCCACCGTGTGATGACGTACAAGGGTATGTTTACGCAGACGACGTTGCATTCTTTGTGTCAGCAAGTGATATTCACTCACTGCGTAGCATACTACAATCATTACGTGTAATTGAATTTTATTTCTGAAAGTCCCATAGGACAACTCTGCGCCTTAGTATTCGTGCACTTGTGCAACAAAAAAAAAAAGAATAGAAACAAAGAACGAAACAGAAAATCTGAAAGAACAGTGGTGCAATACGCTACGAGAAATTGAAATAAATCAAAGACAGAAGTCAAATAATGAGCATTAGAAGAGCTGAAAGTATCAAGATCATGACGCATGGGATTTCGTTTTGTTACAAGACGGGTGATATCGTTTGAGGTGCAAGCTGAATCCACGTAGAAAATGCGGGTATTACGCAAGTTGGGACGAGGCACGCAGAATGTTAAAGCTGACAGTAACCGCGGACAGAAGAAGTGGTTATGAATTATTTTAAACAAGAATAAGTATTCACGATATTTCTGCCCTATTTCTAGGGTTCTAATCAGTACACACTCATAGGCGCAAAATACCCACAAATTGATCCATCGTACAGGATACGAATGAATCGTCACTGAACACATTTCATTTTTGCCACGTTGGTCAAATTAATCCAGTTCCATAGAACAGAACTAAACTAACTTCGAGCGGACAAAATATTTTTTATCAAGAAAATATGTATCAATACTTGAATATTGGCTTGAGAATCTTTGTACCCTCTTGGTTGATGTCAGCCATTGGCCAATACCAGCACACGGATGCTAGTTCGCTGTTCAGGTTCTGCACGTGAACAGCGAACTCTTCAGGTGCAGGGATCTTTGAATGGTATCGCGTTCCACTCCTAAAGGCCAAGCCTAAGCGTCCTCCAAATTTTCTTTGTGTGTCTATCTTCCCTGCTGCGTTTTAATTAGGCTATTCCAATAAGCTCGAACGTGAGCTCTAATAAATGGCCAGCCAGTCTTGCAGCAGCCAATATTAGTTGGAAAGCATGTTTGACATCAGGCTTCAAAGATCTTGAGAGGCTCTTCCTGCAGTCTTTTTTATTGCTAACGAGTTGTTTAAAATTGATCCAAATTATTCCTGATAGTTATATTTATTTTTTCGCTAGTCATCCAAACGTGGTACCTAATTATATGGAAATACATATTCGTGTTGTAAATATATGTGTCGGCAATTATTATTCATCTAACAGTCGATTTGATGTTCGACACTTGCTATTTCTGTGCGATTCGTAGTCGAGAACCTTAGCATTCACCCATCCTTAACTGAACCGTGGAGGTCGCGACGCACGTATATAATCACTGGAGTAGGCACCAAACACGCGCGCACGCACGCACACACACACACACGCACGCACACACACAGGCGCACACACGCAAAATAAAAACTTACAATAGGCGATATTTATTCTTCTTGAGAGAAGTGTTTTCCTCGGCGCAACTCCAATTTCTATATTTTTTTTTATAACGCAGCACTGCTCCCATTAGCGGACTTCTGAACCGATTGAAATTGAATTTACTGTATTTCGTGAAGAAAGCGGACTCTTCGGATTGTCGCGAGCAGAATTTTGCTTTAGATTCCCAACAAAATGTTTCAAAATCGGTAAGCACTAAGATTACAAGCACGTAACTCCGAAAGAAAAACAAATATCTAAGTTCTGCAGACTGCATCTGCTGGAGCACCTAGAGAGCAAACTGTGTTATGTCAGTGTAGAGCTTAAGTGAAATTGTGGCAATGTTTGTCATGCTTTTACAAATGCTCTATATTCAAATTAATGGTATAAATCAGAGCGGTGTATAATACATTGATATTGTCCGTTTTAAATGTTTGTAGAAACGTGGTATCGTTCTTGTTGCTGATGATTCAGTTATTTTACAGTTGACTTATTTCTAAACAAGATTTTTGAATGGTTGCAAGAAATTTGTAAAGATTCGTGGTCTTATAAAATATTTCCTATAAAAGGGATCCATTTTTCAGGGATATGGGTATGAGTCGCTTATAACACTACCCACTCGATGCATTTCTGGATCTTCTAACACCCCTATCGACCACGTGTCTTCTAATTGTGTTACACCTGACGACTGCAGTGTTCTTACTAAATATTACTGACATTATTCGATTTTTTTCCGCTTGCAGCATGACTCGCCCAATGTCGTTTGCTCGCTTAAAAACAACACTTAACAAACTAGAGTTAATTAACGGGGTTGCTCAAATATATAATGGTCCTCCATAACAAATAAAATAGACGTCAATGCCGCATTTCACGAGTTTCCCACAGAAATCTGTTGGTGTATAAATGAGTCTTCAAGAGAAGTAGAATGTCACAGAAACTTCTCGGCTGATCACAGCCCATGGCTGACGAACAGTTGACTGAAAAGTTAGCGCAGAAAGGAAAATTTTTACAAAAACGTAAAAAAGACACCCGTGTAACAAATGAATAAAATCACGGTACATGTACTGCAACACACTTAAATCATTTAAAGAAGCTAAAATAAACTATTATGAATCTAACTTTTTAATGCTGGTAAGGACTTCAAACACCAATGAAAGATAGTAAATTCTGTTTTGAATAAGAATAACATCCAGACAAGCATTACTAGAATAAATTATTTCGGTTTACTTACTAATCCCTTAGATATCGCAAAGGCGTTCAATGAAATATTATATCGATAGCAATTACGTGGGAACTCCACGTGGATTTCTGCTGGTAGCGTTGCCGTCACCATGAGGTTCCTTATAAAGTCCAAGAGCGATAAAATCGTCACCGCGTGCTTTATGTGCACGTGAAAGCACGCTAGGGACGCGCGCTTTCACGTGGAGCAAACGCACGCCGGAGAGCAAACGCGACGTCTTCCGTTGCGCGAAAGGCCATGGGGGGATGGGAGGGAGGTGGGGGGGGGCGACGTTGTGCTGCGGCACCAAATGTGTATCTTGCAACTGGGCGCAAGGGGAACTGGAATCTCGCGGTCGAAAGGAGGAAAGCGGGAAGGCGCAGCGCAGGAGAGAGGGGGCGCGGCTTCTGCTCTGCGCGCAACTGCGTATTTGTACTTTGCGCGGCGGCGGGCGGTTGCGTGCACCGTATCATGAACATTATCTGCAACACGGCTTCTATCTTTGTATGCGCTGTGTTTTCGCCACTCAATTTCCGTTGAAGCGATAGACCGCAAGAACCTTCGCTCGCTACTGCTGGCGCACTTGCTCGCGCCAGCGTTTTGACAGTGGTTGTGTGCAATCATCCAGTGCGATCTATTCATGTTTGCTTGTGCGCGCTGATACCATGCTTGTTAATTCAGTTAGTAAGCGAATGTGTCCATGCTTATTCAGCCGATAAAACTACTATCCTTACTGCGTAAAGCTCTCTAGCTACTAATTTGCTGTCGCAAATTATGCTTTGCCTTTCGGGCGAAACTGCAACTTCTTCTGCATTAATACATTTAATCATTCTGTCCCTCCTCGAGGATCATTTCAACGTTTTATAATTTTTTTTACCTTTTTCCTACAGACCCAAATGAAGTCCTAAACAAAATGAATCATCTAAAGATTTCCTGTGCAGGTGTTGCTAACAATAATTCTGCAACTGTAAAAATTATAGCGCATGCTATATCTCGTCATATCATCAATCCCTAATTCGGCACGGGAACGTTTCCAAGGCAACTAAAAAAGACAAAAGTAATCACGATAGATAAAAACGGGGACATAACCAGCCCTTCTAACTATCATCGAATCTTCATCCGGCCCTTTTCTATAAGGTGATAAAAAATGCGTAGAAAAACGGTTAAATTAATGTATATCTAAATTTAATATATTGTCGCCTAAACAATTCGGGTATATTTCCGGCTTCTCTACTAACTTTGCACTCGAATCTCTTACTGATAAAATTCAACAGCCATCGGTAAAGGCGACTATGCTGGGGCAGTATTCATCGATATAACCAAAACGTTTGACGCCATAGCTCACTGCATTCTTTTTGATAAACTTAACTCTGTCGATATTGTTGGTCCCGCACTAAGCCTCTTCAAAATGTATTTAACAGGCAGCAAGCTGTATTTACTAATCTAACACTATCAACTTATTTAGCCATTCAGAGAGGTGTACCCCAGGGGCTGACTCTCTGACCACATTTATTTCATATCTATATCAATGACCTCACTAATTCTTTACCTCATGCTGAACCATTCCTTTATGCAGATGACACTACTGTACTTCCTACTGGCCGGTCTCTTGGTTTCCTACAGCTGGACTGAACGCTGATCTAACATATTTGAATGGTGCTAGTGTAACTGCCTGAAAATTAAACCGTCCAAAACCACATTCAAGATTTTATATTCTGCCCAGAAAACTATCTCATATACTCCTGCAGTAACCATTAAACCTGACTCCATTCGCGCAGTTAATCAGTGTTCATTTGTTCGCGTCACACTAGACTCTCATTTAAAGCACACTGCTCACATCGCTAATTTGCTGCCTAAAACCGCTTATGGAACATGAATAATGCTAAAAAGGCGACATCATTTTACTACCGCATTTTGCTAATGCTTTCTTTTCCTTTTATTCGCAGCCATTTTACCTACTCTATTGCGACATGGTGTGGGACATATTCTGCACATAAACCCAATTAGAACACATACAAAATCAAGCAATCGGGATTCTTGCCTCCAGTGCACTTCGTTCCAGTGCCTCTCAAATGCCTCGCAATTACCGATTATTAACAGTTGCACATCTATAAAAATTTCATCTTGTAATCATTTTATATCGATCACTTAATAACCTGTAGCCATGTAACATATTAAGCGGATTTGAACTTTTTAGCGATAATACATCTAGAGTTGCTTTATCCGTAATTTTATTTTACATTTAATTCGAACTAAATACGGCAGACAATCTCCTTTTCTAGCATACTATTTTGGAATCGCCTCCCGACTCACATCAAACAATCCACTTCGTTATCTCATTTTAAAAAGGAAGTTTTACCCGCGGAGATGTTTAAGCCAACCGTCAATCCGTAACGCGTAAAGAGAAAATGGTGGCTGCTCCTGCCAGTAGTGCAGAAAGGGTCCAAGCGCAATGGCACATACGCCTGTCAACTAGCGAAGGTGTTTAAACCTAGCCCAAATACGTGGCCAATACCTTGCGATAGCCAATCGACAGCCAATCAAGAGCTAATCGATAATCAATAAATAATCAATAAATTCCGGAAAATGCTGGGGATGACTTGGTCGAGCTTAACCTAGCCCAAATACATGACCAGTACCTTGCGATAGCCAATCAATAGCCAATCAATAGCTAATCGATAATCGACCAATAATCAATAAATTCCGCAAAATGCTGGGGATGACTTGGCAGTGCTTACCCTAGCCCAAATATGTGGCCAATACCTTGCGATAGCCAATCAATAGGTACTAGAGAACCGAACAATAATCAATAAATTTTGGAAAGGCATAACCCGTAATGTCGGGACTAGGCAGGTGCCGATCAGCTCCGCTGTTTAGCCTTGCACCACTAGTGCAAGCTACGCTCATTTTTTTCTTGTTTAGTAGATGATTGATTTCTTCTCACCTTTCTCACACAAACACTTACGCACCAAATTCTGAGTTGTGCTTCAATAACATACTATACGTTACTGATATTCCGTAGGTCCTTTTCGTTTGTTTAAATATCCTTTGTAAATTGTCTATAGTATTTCTATCCTTGTTGTTCTATCAGCGTAATCTCAATTATTATTTTATATGCTAGAGCAATGTTGCACAACTCATTGTTATACTTTTTTATTTAGGTAATTTGATTGTGTCTGTGTTTTTTGTATTTCTTCTTTTACTATTTTGTGTATCTCACTTGTATTACCCTGCTGTGAATATTGTTTCTAGTTTTATGCACTAAGTGAAGGTCTCCATACAGCTTCGTGCTGTGGGACCTCCTTTTGCATCTTCATTTATGTAAAGCATTTTTGTAACTGAATAAACATTCTCATCCAACTTTTCCTAATGCAACAAACCTCACCAAATTTGGCACAGTAGACGCCGAGTAAAACGCTCTATTTGCCACGCATTTAGGTAGGATCTCCTAACACATAATTTCCCCTTAATGTTCTTAACGCATACTTATATTGCGTGTTTGAACGCCTCGTTAGAAGTTTGTAGCGAAGGCACTTGGGCATACAATCCCAGTTGCTGAGTCTGTGTCTATGCTTTAAAGAAAATACCGAATCGATGACAGATGTTGTAGAAATAGCAATGCGGTTGTACGGGCTGCAGTAATTGAGTACAATCAGTTCTGCCGTATCCCTTACGGGCTTCCTTGCTATTGCGGGTGGTTGACAACATTCCCTTTGATGAGCCTTCCTGCAGATTGCGGGCTTCCGCCGAATTGATTTCCTATATTCAATGTCTCTTTGCTGCAAGTTAACGAATAAATTGGCCTCGCTCTGCAATCTACCATCCTCCTGCTCAGCTGAGATGGTACAGCAAGTATGCTGGAAAGGCGTTCGTCCTGGTTCCAACCCCGTACCAGGACGAAGTTTTCTTCCACTGCAAATATTTAATTCCGAGAAACCCGTATGGGTTTCGTTTAGCTTTGTGCATGACAATATTACCTATCAGAAATTATTACAGGAAATTTTATATAAACATGCGCACCTTCAACGCCTAACGTTGAGAAATGGCATTGCAAATGTTCCGTCTTCTAGTAATGTTCTGTGGCTATCCCCTACAGTGCGTTTTATCACGGTTAACCGCTTCATTCTTTCACAATTCTTGTCTCAAAATAACTGCGAACGCACGTAATCGGCTCTGTGACTGGAAACTTGCGGGAGCCATGAAAAACGAGATAGCGAAATGCTCCTTTTGTCACCGCGGAAAGCTGTTTCGTAACGAGTTAGAGGCGCGCGCGTCAGTCATTGTTACGTGTCCGTTAACAAAATCCGACATGCTGGGGAATTCTTGCGCAATTCTCGCTCCAGAACGCGATAATGTCGACAGCACTTACCACTCCTTCTTTTATGCGGCAGCTAGGACCAGGCTGTTGCAGGTGCAGACACCATTTTGAGAAGAGATAATGTAATCTGAGCAACATGAAAACGCATGGCACTACTGGTCCTCCCCGCCATTATTCACTCGGAAATTGGGTAATGCGATGCTGCATGTCCTCGGAGCTTTGGAACCATCGCGAGTTGCATTGTCAATGTTCACGAGACTCGCAGCCTCAAAATGCGGAACCGTGTTGCGACAGGGTAATATGTATAGATTAGCTACCCGTTTTGCATTTTCTTGGTTAACTCGTCCGGGTGTGACACTAATAGAGAAGGCAGTAAGATGGGATAGTTAGTGACTAATTTATCAGTGTTACAGCGTTCGAAAGAACGGAAGCACACAATATGAAGAAAACAGGACGGGCGAAAGACGAATAATAATTTGTGAGACCAAATTGAATACAAATCTTATGGTGGTAGAAACGAATCAAAGCGAATATCGAATACTCTTTGAAGGAAATTCACTCGTTTTCAACAGTAATAAGAAACGACTTTGAAAACAGATAGCAGTCACATTCTTAGCAAGCTTCTCTCAAGACACTGCATGTTAGGAAGTGTTTTTATTAGAAGGTACGAGAGTGTCCAAAAGAAATAAACCGTTTGTCCACATACGCAGTAGTCTTCCAAGAATCGGAATGATCGTTGTTGAGAAGCAAACGTCGTGCTTCCTCATCGACGCCTAGCGTGGTCCATTTAACATCTGGCGTTATATGTTTACTATGGCCGTCGAAAAAGATTTAGTGTGCTTTTGCTCCAAGTTAACGTTGGGTTACACGCACTAGAGGAGTTAAACTGTTCAAAAACTATCAAGAAAATATTCGCAATCACGACTAAATCGAATGTGACGTAATTTCATTCACTAATCAAACTTTTTTTAAGTAGTTAAACACCTATTCATATCAGCTCTGGCGGCTGCTGGCAAAAAGTTAAAAAGGAAAAAAAATAGGGCAGAAACCGTCCCTAATTATTACTGGTATCACGCGAACCTCTTCGGAAAGGCATAGACGACCATGAAATGATGACGCGGGAGTGACGACGATAGTATGACGCGACAACGCAATGCTGAATCTGGAGTGATGCCGATAGAGTGACTGTTTCGCAATGATTACAAGGATGTGACAGAGATGGCATGACGTCATTGACGTGACGATGACTGTATGACGGCGATCGCGTGTTGACTATATACGGCTTGACGGCAAAGAGATGAAGAAAGTGCAATCACCGCGATGGCGTGATGACAAAGGAGGCACCACCGTGCAATCGACGATGACGACGGCATGACGATGACATTTTGATGACGACACTATGACGACATGATGATGACGGTGGAATGATGGTGACGGTGTGACGAAACGGCTCGAAAACAGTGGGATGGCAACGTAGTGAAAGCAAGAGAGCAAAAATGTCGTAAATATGACGACGAGACGGGAGCGTGACAATGACGGCTTGCTTGTGTTAGAGCACGAGTCTTCGCTCACATGCGTCACCTGCTGCCGCGTACCGTTTTATCCGTATTATATCCTGCGTTTGTTCACAACACGTGCGATGCTGGACAGTCAAGCCACCTTAATTCGCAATACATATCCGGTGTTTGTTTGAGCTATTCCCGGCGGCTTTTTCGAGCTGCCATATCTCTGGGATCGGCGCTCATTTTCCGAGACAAGGTTGGCGCGTCCTTGCGCGTGACCTTGCTGCGTGCTCAGCTCCGGAAAGCCAAATAAATGCTTCTCACTTAAAAGGCGCATCCCAAAACTCAATTGAGAAATACTTCCAGCCAGGTGACGCCCTGGATAAGTTCTGTATCTGTGTGCTCTACCTAACTGTTTCTCCAAACATTTCTATTACCCAGAAATAAAAAAGTGTGGGGTTTTACGGGCCAAAACCAATATTTCATTATGAGGGACGCCATAGTGAGGGACGCCGTAGTGAGGGACGCCGTAGTGAGGGACGACGTAGTGAGGGACTTCATAATAATTTTCATCACTTGAGTGTTCTTTAACGTGTACCCAATGCATGGTACACGGGCGTTTTTGCATTTCACACCCATCAAAATGCGGCCACCGCTGCCGGCATTCTATCCCGCCTCCTGGGCATTAGTAGCATATAACACAATAGCCACTACGTCACCACAGTACGTCATTACGAAGAAATTATGGACACAAAAGGGATACGACAGCCACACGCGATTGTGCCTGCTCTATCCCTCTTGTGTTTGTCGTTTCCGTGCGGTAAAGAGTTTGGTCATGGAATATCGACTTGATCAATCTCTCACATTACTAATTGAATTTTGTGATGAAACCAGAAATGTAGGTAACAAAATATATCGAAGGTGACTCCTGAACGCTAACTCTACTCATCTCGTGTGTCTTCCGGCACTAACGTTAACTGTCGTAGAGGTTATAAAATGGCATAAATTGCGTCACTGTAAGAGACGTCCATTTTCTGGTGAAATGGGGGACATCAGTTTGCTGCAAAGGCCAATCTGCCACATTCACAATGAAAAAGCAGTTAAGTCAGCCATAAGGATAAAAGCGGGCATTTAGTAATTTCACGGACAGCCCTCAGTCTTCATTATAAGGTCCATAGTTCCGCAGCAGCAAAATACTCACCGGGAAACAAAATAGATCGCATTAAATTCAAGAGGTAAAATACTTAGTGTTAGAGGAATAGTTAATTTTTGTATGAATAGGTGATGTTGGCTGAATTCCATAAATTGGGCGCGATTCACTTGACGCACTCCTAAGAAAACAAAATCAACACTACATGAATATTCGGAAGAAACGGCAGCGTATCGCACACACTTTCTATTGAAGAACTTAAACTCTCCATGGGAGCTTTCCCCGACGTCCTTTTATTTTGTGTGTACGACCTAGCACGGTTTTCTTTTTCCAGGAGACAAACTGGAAAAAGTAATGTAAACCTTCAGCTTGCAATTACTTACATAAGAAATATTGGTATTTCCTATGCCTACTAATGATAAAAGTGTAATGACAGACATCCGCAGTTGCTGTCTCGTAAGGTGCTTTGCAAGTATGGCAAAGGTACAGCTTTTGCGGGTTGTAAATTAGTGCATTTTGCAGATTTTCAGTATATACTGTAATAACGTCTGGGAGAGCTGGTAGCGGTTCTCTACTTTAATTTAAATAATCAATGAGGCAAGATTAAGCGCCTCCTGGCACTTGTGCCTTCTGAATTTCACAACGATATGTATTACAAAACATCGTTCTACAGAAGAGAGGCTCTAAGTAACTGAAGTGTGTCTGTTACCCAAGCACACACGCAAATACACACATATCTACATGCACGCACACACACAGACCACACACACGAAGAGGAAAAGTAGGACTGCGTGTAAAGCAATAATTTTTCTGGATCTTCTGTTTTCGGGATTTTTGGTCGAACCTTCAGTCACAACAAAAAAGCGCCGATGCTAAAGGGCGAGTGGTGTTAATTATACAAATTCCAATACTGTCGATGAGAACGTAGTCTCCCTAACTCGTATTAGGTAGGGTATTTGCAATGGTGAAGCAAATATTTCATGAAATTGTATTCGAGAACCAGGTTCATGCGGTGGTCGCGAATACGGGCAATACGAAGCCAGAACGTGGCAAAGTTAAAGGCACTACCGACCATTATGTAGCATCGTTTGGTACTTGTAAGCGAATCGCCGGGAAGGGCCACACGTAGCCCTTTGCGACAGCTTTTGTGCCTCTACATGTATAAATGCGGTATATATATATATATATATATATATATATATATATATATATATATATATATATCCCAAGAACCAATAAAACACTGCGGGAGGACAACTTCATTTTACCTTTCGTTTACTGCGCCCCTATAATCCTCCGCCGCTGCCGTGGCGGCCGAAATTCGATGGGTGCGACATGTAAATATGCACCCGTGTACCGTTAGTTCAGTGCATGCTAAAGAATCCCACGTGGTTAAAATTGATCCGGAGTCCCGCCTCTACGGCGTGCCTCATAATCCTATCGTGGTTTTGGCACGTAAATCCCACAATTTAGTTGATTTATTTAATAGTACTCCTTCATAGAGCATCGCTACCACCCTGAAAACCTTCCAAATCTCGCAATACGCTTGCAAAAAGAAATTTTATGTATGGTTAATGTCGTACTACATTCCATATCAATGCTCGTTTAGAAACGGTGTTCGGTGCAGTCAATGCATATTCATGCGTATCTTGACGTACACCATACTGCTTGTAGAAAAAAAAAAAGACGTGGAGACTTCTGAGGGCGCTAGTAATCAACGCAGTCACGTGGAAATGCCACGTTAAGGCAATAAGCCAATCAAGCATGGGAAATACTGGGAGAGCGTGACGATGAGCAGGCTGGTGGTTAGGTGACAGTATGGCACTACCTTCAATCCTTTTTTAGTGGCACGAGCACCGAGGGACACTCCTTGTTTCTGGTGGACTGACCCGCCCGGGGGAAATCGGTAGTTGCCTCTTCCTGTCCCCCTCTCCAATCTGCGTCTTTCCCTCTTTCTTTCAATCTTTCCTGTCTTCTCCTCTCTTCTATTTACTTCCGACTTTCCAGGCAGCGAGGGTTAACCTTGTGTGGTACAACCAACCTTGGCTGTACATATTTGGTTATAGCGGGAACGTACAGCTGGCGTCTGCATGACTTGCTTCCTATATGTCCTGCGGCGTCCCCTTGTTGGGCTCCATGGTGGGCGGCTGGCGTTTCTGCCGAAATTTATATATACCTATGGATCGTGTTTTCCCCAAACTCCCTGATCGCCCCCAGAAACGGGGGCGCACCGAAGATGTCTTCAAGTTTTTTGGCCACCAAATAGAGAATTTCCCGCGCTACCATGTAGTACACAGTGAAAGACCAGAGAAGACTGTGAGGATTATCTCACCGTTCCTCGTTTCCAAATGTATGACAGAAGCTATAGGCCCAGGCTACAAAGCAACTAAGTTGGCCAGCGGTGACCTCCTCTTGGAGCTCCGCGACAAAAAACAATATGAAAAGCTGCCTAAACTAGTCTCTTTCGGACAAATCCCAGTTACGGTCACCCCACACCGTACCATGAACACCATCCGTGGTGTAATCTCAGACGATGACATGATGGAGCTCACTGAGGAAGAACTTTTGGAAGGACTCAAAGAACAGAACGTGGTTAACGTAAAGCGAATTAAGATGAGGCGCGATGGAAAGGAAATTCAAACGAAACATGTTATTCTTACCTTTGGTTCTAGTGTGCTACCCGAGACCATTGAGGCCGGGTATGTCAAGATCCGTGTCAGGCCATACGTGCCTAACCCGCTCCGATGTTTTAAGTGCCAGCGATTCGGGCACAGTTCACAGAACTTCCGAGGCCGTCAGACTTGTGCAAAATGCAGTGCCAATGAACACCTCTCTGAAGCATGTCAAAACACTCTCCACTGCGTGAACTGTGATGGGGAGCACGCCGCATATTCACGGTCCTGCCCATCCTGGAAGAAGGAAAAGGAAATCGTCACCATCAAAGTCAAAGAAAATATTTCGTTCAAAGAGGCACGCAGGCGGGTGTCATACCTGCCAAAGAACACCTTTGCCGAAGTGGCGCGTCAGGGGGCAGCGTCGCAACGGCTTCCGGCGGCTGTCCGGCCCACACACAGTGAGCCGGCAGTGACGCCATCCGCCCCCTCGGCGGCTGCAGCTAGCGCTGCTCCGCCAATTCACAAGAAGGGGCCATCGACCTCCGGGCTGGTGGCCTCCAGGGCCTCGTCCCTCGAGGCGAGGCCTTCTCGTCAAACCAACCGCTCGCAAGAGCGCGTGTCCAGCGCCTCACAAGAGGCGATGGACACAACAACCGGCCAGACGGCGCCACCAGCGCCTCAGGAGCGGCGAGAATCTCGCGATCGCTCCAAAAAAGAAAAAGCCCGCATCACAGGGCCCGACAAGGGCTCTGTAGCTTAAGTTAGTCTCCTATACACACAGCACAAAAAACACTTTCAACATGAATACACAAATAATACAGTGGAACGTCAGAGGACTCCTGCACAACCTCGATGACGTCAAAGAAATCCTACACAAGTTTAATCCGAAGGTGCTGTGTGTTCAGGAGACACACCTTAAACCTACACAATCAAACTTTCTCCGGCAATACGCCATTTTTCGTAAAGACCGCGATGACACAGTCGTGTCTTCCGGTGGTGTGGCTATTGTAGTCGATAGAGGTATTGCCTGCCGGGAATTAAAACTTTGTACGCCCCTAGAGGCAGTTGCTGTCCGAGGGGTGTGGTTTGACAAGCTGATCACTATCAGCTCTATATACATCCCTCCCAATTATCAACTACATAAAACTGAATTTCAAAACTACATAAATGAACTTCCGGAGCCATACATAGTTCTCGGACATTTCAATGCACATAACACCTTGTGGGGAGACTCGCGTTGTGCTGGAAGAGGTCGCCTAATTGAAAACTTCCTTTTTTCCTCGGGAGCATGTTTACTTAATAAGAAAGAGCCAACGTACTACAGCGTGGCGCATAATTCATACTCCTCCATAGATTTGAGTATCGTGTCGAGTACACTAATTCCGTACCTGCAGTGGTCCGTTCTGAAGAACCCCTTTGGGAGCGACCACTTTCCAATTATACTAAGCTTAACAAAACAAGATGGTTGCTCGCCACATGTTCCCCGATGGAAGGTTAATTCTGCTAACTGGCAACTTTTTAAAGAAATAACATATTTAGGCCGGGATGACATTGCCTCTCTTAACATAGACGATGCTGTGGCGTATATAACACGTTTTATCACTGACGCTGCAGAAAGGTGCATACAACAAACTAATGGACTAGCTAATAAGCGTCGCCTGCCTTGGTGGAACGAGGAATGCCAAAAAGCACGTAAAAATCAAAACAAGGCCTGGGGATTGTTTCGCAACTCCCCAACAGCCGAAAACTTGATTAATTTTAAACAAGCAAAATCGCAGGGAAGGAGAACGCGCAGACGTGCTAAAAGAGAGAGCTGGGAAAAGTACATCTCCAGCATAAACTCGTATACAGATGAAACGAAAGTCTGGAATAGGGTAAATAAATTAATAGGTCGGGAGTCACATCCCCTACCCTTAGTAAATAGCCAAGGTGATAGCCTGGAAGACCAGGCGGATAGTCTAGGAAAACACTTCGAATATGTATCGAGTGAATCGCACTATACACAATCTTTCCTGAAGTTCAAAGAACGCGAAGAGCGGCAGCCCCTTAATCGCAAAGGTTCATCAAATGAGGCTTACAATCAACCATTTAGCTTAGCTGAACTTAAAGCATCTCTCGCTTGTTGTAACAACTCGGCGCCAGGTGGCGATCGTATCCTGTATGAAATGGTTAGATACCTACACCCTGAAACACTGAAACACTCTTATCTCTGTTTAATGCCATGTGGGCGGCTGGGTGTATCCCGTCCTCATGGAAAGAAGCCATAGTCATCCCTATACTTAAACAAGGCAAAGACCCGTCCTTAGCCAGCAGCTACAGGCCAATAGCTCTAACGAGCTGCCTGTGCAAGCTGTATGAAAAAATGATAAACCGGCGTTTAATCAGTTTCCTAGAAAATAACAAAATACTAGACCCCTTCCAGTGTGGCTTCCGAGAAGGTAGGTCGACAATAGACCACCTTGTTCGCATCGAGGCAAACATCAGAGATGCATTTATTCATAAACAGTTTTTACTTTCTGTATTTATAGATTTAGACAAAGCGTACGACACGACATGGCGCTTCGGAATTCTGCGAGATCTTTCTGGGATGGGGGTCCGCGGAAATATGTTAAACACAGTCGAAAGCTTCTTGTCTAACCGCACGTTTCGCGTAAGAGTGGGCAATGTTTTATCTAGAACATTCACCCAGGAGGCTGGCGTGCCGCAAGGGGGTGTACTTAGTTGCACGCTCTTTATTGTAAAAATGAACTCCCTGTATACAGTTATTCCACGCAGCATGTTTTATTCTGTGTATAATGTCGATGATGTGCAGATAGGTTTCAAATCATGTAACATCGCTATCTGTGAACGACAGGTGCAGCTTGGATTAAACAAATTGTCTAAATGGGCGGATGTAAATGGGTTCAAAATAAACGCACAGAAAAGTACATGCATACTCTTCTCAAACAAAAGAGGTGTGACACCGGTACCAAATCTGACGATCAATCGAGAGGAACTATCCGTGAGCAGTGAACACAAATTCCTGGGCATAATTCTGGACTCTAAGCTTACCTTCATCCCCCATCTTAAATATCTGAAGACAAAGTGTCTGAAGACTATGAACCTTTAAAAATTCACTCGCACACAACATGGGGTAGTGATCGAAATGCCTCCTAAACTTGTACAACAGTCTTGTCCGCTCGCGCCTTGATTACGGAGTTATAGTTTATAACTCCGCAACGCCAAGTGCATTAAAAATACTAGACCCCATTCACCATTTGGGTATCCGCCTCGCGACCGGTGCTTTCCGAACAAGCCCGATCCAGAGTCTCTATGTAGAGTCGAACCAGTGGTCACTCCATCTGCAGCGTTCATATAGCAGTTTCGTATATTTTCTGACAGTACAAGCAAACAACGAACATCCTTCTTATTCCACCATAAACGTATGACCGCCGCTGCACTCTTCCATAACCGACCTGCAGCGAGGAAACCGTTTTCTTTACGTGTAAGGAATCTTAGTGAGCAAATGGGTGTTCCAGTGCTTGAACATCGTCCTATGGCTCCTGCTAAATTGTTACCGCCGTGGCAGTGGCAGATCATAGAGTGCGACACATCGTTCGTAGAGGTCACGAAAGACGCTCCAGAGGCGCACATTAAAATGCATTTCCTAGAGCTTCAATCCAAGTACTCGTGTACAGAGTTTTACACGGACGCTTCTAGGTCACATGCCGGGGTTTATTATGCAGCCGTCGGCCCAT
>NW_023605611.1:0-20587 GCF_013339745.2 Dermacentor silvarum
GAAAATTGAATTCTTAGTTCGAGTAAACTTTGCATGCTCTTAAAAAAGGTTTTGAGGTAAAAGAAGAGTTGACCCGCCGTGGTGACCTAATATCTCTGGTTTTGCGCTGTTGAACTCGAGGTCAGATTATCAAATCACGGCCACATTCTGATGGGGCCGAAAGGCAAGAATGCCGGGGTACCGCGTATTAGGTGCAGATTAAGAAACTCCAGATTGTCAGAATTATAACGGAATCCCTCACTACGGCGTGCCTAAGAATCATTTCGTGGTTTATGCACGTAAAGCGACACAATTTATAAAAAAAAACTGTGAGAAGTGTTGTGGAAGTAGGAGACACGCAGTGTCAAACTTTCCGGGAAATGCACTGCTGTTTCGCCTTTATTTTTGCCCGAACGCCTTTTCATACGTCGAATCTCTGAAATATCTGACACGTTGCTGTATTATGTGGTTCACTTTTCTAATGAATACCTTGAAACTAGTCACATTAAAATTTATTGCAAGTGAACGGCAACTAGAAAAACAAGTCGCCGATTGCGTTCAAGGAAGCGTTGTCTCCCTGTATTGGTATACAGGTGTTAAATATGTCAACTCACGTGTTGCCTCTTCTTCATTGCTTACAGATGCCCGATGCGGATTTAGTTTTCCAGCTCATCGACGAGAAGCTGGACGAGATGCCGAATGAGCGCTTTCTTTCCTTCCAAATCCCAAATGCTTCCATGGACGAGGAACGAGAAGACGCTCTCAGAATCATCTTTTGCGAGAGGTACATGGATCTGTGACGATATACGATGTGGCGGTCTCGAGTTTGTCGTCTACAACATCAAATTGATCCAGAGAAAGTGACGTCGCTGGTCCTCTAGTGAATTGCTTTGAATAAAGCCTTCGTTTTCATCCACCCATGGCCACCTTTCATTCCTCGCTGGTTTTTCCAGATTGTTATGACAAGAACTGTGTCTCGTTTTCAGGAAAATTCGGCGAATATTTGCATAAGTTACACGTGATTTTCTCTATACGACGGCGGTTCTTTTCAGTTTAGCCCAATTCACACAAGTGCATCACAGCTGCTACGATTCCGCCTACACTAGCAGGCACGTAAGCTTTGTAGGACATTACGGGTAGTGTTGATATCCTAAGAATTGGTTTTCTTTGTTTATCTCTTTAAAGACCCCACTTGGGGTCTTTATGTAAGGGATGGCATTACAATAGTCAAAACATTATTAGTGAAGGTGAGAGAATCGCTGACATTTCACTGCAACAATCCTTCAATCTGGTTGTCATTTCCACCACGAAAGAGAGCTTCGACAATCCTATCTAATTCATAAGTTTAAAGCGGTTACTTACAGAATCAATGAAAGTGCTGGTAAACTTCCCTTGTTACCCGTTTAGGGTGCTAACACCTTGCAAGTTTCGTGGATCCTTATTATTTGAGATATACATTTATTCCTATCACTTTTAGTTTCTTTGATGTCAGAAGGTGTGCACCTGGATTTCTAGCTGTCATTCTTCCCCACATTTTTATTTCTATTTTGACATTTGGTTGTGCGGCCGAAACGTCAGTATAGTCATGTTGCCGTATTTTTTTCAATGGATTGCACTTCGCTAAACTCAGGGGTTAGTGGAGGTCACAGTGCAGGAGTCCTATGGCCTGGTGAGGGTGTATTGACAACCTTTGTGGTCAAATACTATCCAGGCAGCAGGAACCCCTTGCATGGTTTTTGTTAATATGTTTTCTCTCACTGTAAGGACGCGCAACTTTGTACCCCTTTATAGCACCACTGTATATGCCCGTCGTTTTTGATGAACTTGACATGAGTCATTGTACGTGTTGACATTCATGACGCCCCTAAATCGTTTTAGGGACGCCCTCATGCTTTTTGTTAATAGTTCTCAATAATGCCACTTCATGCACGCAGCTTTGTACCCCTTTATAGCACCACTGTATATGCCAGTTGGTTTTGATGACTTTGGCATGAGTCATTGTACGTGTTGACATTCACGATGACACTAAACTGTGCACCTGTGATCATAGGCTACCCACGTTTTACGTGCCTGTGTTCACGGATTTGTTGTATTCATCGTTTTTTTTTTCAATTGTGCCACTCTGTGTAAGAGCAAGTTTCCATTCACGTGATTGTTGTATTCCTCTTTTTACTTTCAGAATCATAATCAGAATCGGTTTTATTGAAAGTGAGTAAAAAGATTACAGGCTGCTAGTATACAGAAGGAGGTCCAGAAGTCAGAGACTGCAGTGGGACCTCCTTTACAATTTGAGCATAAAAAGTGACACATCGTAAATAATTTAAACATAAAAAATGAAAACATAATATTTGCAATTTGAACATAATAAGGTACAGATTACAGGAGTTGTAACACATCATGAACAAGAACTACTTACAGATTTTAGCATAAATAGGTTAGTTAAAGAATTAAACGTTCATAGATAGGAGGCATATATATATAAAAAGCACTGTAGTATAATTTGTCGAACACTAAGAGTATAGAGTATAAATGAATGGACGTACATAATATAATTGTCAAACTCAAATACATGTGCATGACAAGGACATCAAACATGAATCAAATTGCACTACTATGAAACTTAAATGAAGGCACATTGAAAGAATGACTATGAGTATAAACTAATCATCAGTATTGGACAAAATGTATTCTTTTAGCTGTTTCATAAATTCATGAACTTTAAGTGTTTTTATATCTAATGGTAGTGTGTCCCAGAATGCGACGGATGAAAAATGGACGCTTTGTTTGCCATAATTAGTATGTATTTTGTGCAAAATGAAGTTCCTGTTTATTGCAAACCTGGTTATATTGGTATTCATCAGAGAAGATTGTGGTATCAGACTATCGCATCGTGAGTAATTGATCTGTTGGAACAAAAAGGTACCGAGGTTATATTTAACTAATTTTGCGACTGAGATAATGCGGTTAGTTCGCAAAAAATATGCGGCGTTATGGTCAAAGGGGCTAAATGTGATTATCCTAATAGCCTGATTTTGTAGTATTTGCAATGAGTGTAAATGGGTTACGTATGTGTTTCCCCAAGAAGTAACGCAGTAGTTAATATGTGAATGAATAAATGAAAAGTATAAGGATAATATATTTGATAGTTGAATATGTGTCGTGTTTTGAGAAGCACCCTAATTTCGTAGGTAATCTTATGTTTAACATTAGATATGTGTTCAATAAACTTGAGATTTCTGTGCACTTCTACACCAAGATAATTACAGGAAAAACTTGCAGCGATAGGAGTGGCACCAAGAAAAATAGGAGGAATGGAATGAAGTGTTCGTTGGTGGGAAGTGAATAAAACAAATTTTGTTTTTGACGGGTTTATCTGTAGCTGGTTAGTATGACACCACTCCAGCAGGCTGTATAAATCGTTATTAAGGTTGGATATTAGAGTTGAAAGACATTTATTTGAGTTGATGAGATTAGTATCGTCTGCATAAAGTATACATTTCGAAGAGGAAAGACAGTTAGGCAGATCATTGACATATAATCAGAATAAGAGTGGACCCAGTATGGAACCCTGGGGCACGCCAGTGTTAGTGAGCATGGTTTTAGAATGAACACCTGAAATAGTTACTACCTGCATTCTGTCTGTTAAGTAATTTTGCAGTAATAGTAATGCTGGGCCGGTAATTCCTAATGATTCAGGCTTATGAAATAAGATATGATGATTTATTTTCTCGAATGCTTTCGTCAAGTCCACAAATACAGAAGCTACGTAGTTGCCCTTATCGATAGCGAGCTTTAGTGCATCGGTTAGCACAACGAGAGCAAGATCAGTCCAGTAACCCGGGCGAAAGCCGTATTGGAATGGTGAGAGAGTGTTGAATTTGTTAAGGTAATTAGTTAAGCGTTTTTCGATAATACAAACTTTATTGTAATGGAAAAGATATCAAGGAGGGGTGGTCGGAGCCTCTCAGTCCAGGGCCCCACTGGCCTCTGCCGCCTGCCTGACCTGGCTAATTAAAGGCTTTTGTCTTGCCAGGTCGGAGCGGGCGAGCTGTGCCTCCCACTGCTCCATTGTGTCACTGGTGTTTGGTCTATGAGGGTGCTTAGCGCACTCCCAAGTTACGTGAATTAGGGTAGGTATGCCACCGCACCAAGGACAGTTGGCCCTATAACGAGTGGGATACAAGGCATTTAGCAATATTAATCGGGGGAATACCCCAGTCTGTATTTTACGCCAATCGGCGGCCTCTACCCGCCGCCTCACCCACAAATTAGAGGGGAATTTTCTGCGGACTCCGCGCTGATGAGTAAGCATGTCTTTGGCATTTAAATTGGTAGGATTTTGTGAGGGATAGTGCGAGTGGTTGGGGTTAGAAGAGGACGCCGTCGCTCGGTTAGTAAACCCTCGAGCTAACGCGTTAGCCTTTTCGTTCCCCTGTACCCCCGCTTTTCAATAAACTTTGCTGAAGAAAAGTAGATGATGATGATGATGATATATGTTGTTTTCTGGCGCAAGGGCCAGCTATGGCCAAAGAGCGCCAAGACGTGGTGTAGTGAGTGAGCAATGGTATGATCAATGACAGTGGGTAGGTGTAGGGTGCCTGTAAAGGGGCCTAAAATCCTGCGAACTAAAGGTGCGTAAAAGACAAAATTAATAAGATCATGACAATGATGTGATAGGGGCGCAATGAATATAATATGGTATAAAAAAGCTGTGAGCGATACTAGGCACTACTGCCTCACAGAGACCCTTAGAAGCAAGAGCCTGGAGGAGAGTGCATTTCAAAATGCTGTCGCAGCAGCGTCCTCTTAAAGAGGACCCTGCTACGAATCTCTCGGGCGAAGAACTTGCAAAATGTCGATGTCGGTTAAAAAGGCTATAACTGATTCGTGCTGAAATACCGGATCATTCTGTAAAAACATCGCTGGGTGTAGGGGTATATTCTCTCTATAGGCTTGGACAAAGTGTTTCTTTCTTTCAGGTTCTATTAGTGGACACTGTACTAGGATGTGAAGTACAGTAAGTACCTCCCCACATCTAGTACAGGTCAGGGGTTCGCCTCCAGACAACAAGTAATTGTGCGTGCCGTAAGTGTGTCCTATTCTGAGCCTACAGAATAGGACATCATTTCTTCTAGATTTCGTGGTGGATGGCCAGTTCCCTAAGCGAGGCTTAATTAAATGAAGTTTGTTTAGACTCTGGGTGTCCCACAAACGTTGCCAGTGGGCTCGAAGTCTCTTGCGTAGATATGGCTTCATATCGGGAACAGGGACGGGCATGGATGTGTTTCCAGCTTTTGCGTCGATGGATGTGGCAATCTGGTCTGCCAGTACATTTCCCTCGATGTCTCGGTGTACTGGCACCCAGCACACCACAACATGCTGCCCAGACGCATAAATATTACATATTAATGAATAAAGCGATACTATTACAGGATTTTTGTGCCTTTTCAGAGATTTTGAAGCTTTTACTACGCTCAGCGAGTCTGTGTAGATAATTGCTTTTGGTATTTTCGATTCTTTGATATGTTTAAGAGCCGACAGTATTGCATAAGCCTCTGCTGTGAAAATGCTCGTTTGGGGGTGCAGGGTGTCGGCATCTGAAAATGATGGGCCAACCGCTGCATAAGAGACGCCGGCATGAGACTTTGATGCATCGGTGTAAAATTCCGGACAGGAGTATTTATGCTGCAGTTCGAGGAAATGCATTCGAATGTGTGCAACCGGGGCGTGCTTCGTAACATGTAAAAAGGACAAATCACAGTCGACAATCTGCCACTGCCACGGTGAGACCTGTATAGTGGGTGTCATTAGACGATGTTCAAAGAGTGGGACATCCATTTCCTCAGCCAGACTTCTCACACGCAACGAGAAGGGCTTTCTTACTGCAGGTCGATTATGAAAGAGGTGGGAGCTGGACAAATCATTTACGGTGGAATATGAGGGATGTTCACTGTTTGCATTCACTCTAAGAAAATACATGAAAGCTGTGTAGGTCCTCTGCAAGTGGAGGGACCACTCATTGGATTCCACGTAAAGGCTTTCCACAGGGCTTGTCCTAAAGGAACCTGTAGACAATCGAATACCTTGATGGTGGATGGGGTCCAGCATCTTCAACGCGGTTGGGGTGGCTGACTGATAAATTATGGCCCCTAGTCTAGGCGTGTTCGTATGAGGCTTTTATACAAATTTAAGAGACACTTTCTGTCACTACCCCATGTAGTGCGTGACAACACTTTTAAAATATTCATTGTTTTCATGCACTTCTTTTTTAGATGTTTTAGGTGTGGTATGAATGTTAGCTTTGTGTCAAGAATAATGCCTAAGAATTTATGTTCCGTTTTTACAGGTAGACGCTGTCCTTGCAGGTCAATGTCGGGGTCGGGATACAGTCCTCTCTTTCTAGAAAAAAGGACGCAGGTGCTCTTTTGTGGATTTAGGCAGAACCCATTCTCGTCTGCCCATTTAGCCACCTTGTTAAGACCAAGTTGAACCTGCCGCTCACAGATTGCAAGGTTGCATGATTTAAATCCAATCTGTATATCATCGACGTACGTTGAATAAAACATATTGCGTTGGATGCATAGACGCAAGGAATTCATTTTTATAATGAAGAGAGTGCAGCTGAGCACCCCACCCTGTGGCACTCCAGTTTCCTGCACAAAAGGTCGTGATAATGCAATGCCAACTCGAACACGGAATGTGCGATTCACCAGATAACTTTCAATGACATTTAACATATTACCACGTACACCAAAGTGGGAGAGATCTCTCAGTATTCCAAACCGCCATGTGGTGTCGTAGGCCTTTTCCATGTCTAGGAATACAGATAAAAATAATTGTTTGTGAACAAAAGCTTCACGTATCTGTGCCTCAATACGTATCAAATGGTCAATGGTGGATCGACCCTCGCGAAAACCGCACTGGTATGGGTCAAGGAGCTTGTTTGATTCTAGGAAATGTATCAGACGGACGGTTTATCATCTTCTCGAAGACCTTGCAGAGGCAGCTTGTTAGAGCTATGGGCCGGTAACTCGATACGGACGATGGATCCTTGCCCTGCTTCAGGATAGGGGATCACTATGGCCTCTTTCCAGGCAGAGGGGATCTCGCCGGAGGTCCAGATAGAGTTATAGAGACAGAGAAGGGTTTTCGTTTCAGAGGGCAGGTTCTTCAACATGTCATACAGTATGCGGTCAGAGCCTGGGGCAGATTAGTTGCAACAGGTGAGTGATGCATGCAGCTCTGCTAGGGAGAAAGGTAGGTTATATGGCTCGTTTCCGGTGCTCTTTCGGTCCAGTTTTTGTTTTTCTATTGCTGATTTGTATCTTTTAAATGCTGGAGAATAGTGTGATGAACTGGACACATGTTCAAAATGTGCACCCAGATGGTTCGCTTGGTCCTCCAGGCTGTCTCCCTGTCTGTATACCAGGGGAGGCGGATGTGTTTGTCGTCCTCTTACTCTATTCACCCTGTTCCAAACCTTGGCCTCATCCGTGTACGAGTTGATACTTGATAAAAATGTTTGCCAGCTGTCTCTCCTGGCTTGTCTGCGTGTTCTCCTACCTTGGGACTTGATTTTCTTGAAACTGACAAGGTTTTCAGCAGTAGGATAATCGCGAAGCTGCCTCCATGCTTTGTTCTTCTGCCTACGTGCGTTCCGGCATTGTTCATTCCACCACGGAACACGGCGTTTGTTAGAAAGTCCACTTGTTTGGGGAATACACTTAGAAGCTGCATCAATTATGAAATTAGTAAAATACTCGGTGGCACCGTCAATTCCGAGCGATGAAATGTCAGCCCACGAGAGCTTACTGGTAAGTGTTTGGAATTTTTCCCAGTCCGCTGCATTGACCTTCCAACGGGGAGCATGTGGTGGAGATTCGTATTGTCTTGGTGCTCTCAGCAGTATTGGGAAATGGTCGCTCCCGTAAGGGTTTTTTATAACTTCCCATTCAAGTTCAGGTAATATGGGTGGAGAAGCTATGCTGAGGTCTATAGAGGAAAAGGTTTTGTTTGCAAGACAATAATATGTCGGTTCTTTTTTGTTAAGCAGACAAGCACCGGATGAGAAAAGAAAATCTTGAATTAGTCGGCCTCGCGCATCGATGCGAGCGTCGCCCCACAGACTGTTGTGTGCATTTAGATCGCCAAGAACAAGATAGGGCTCTGGCAATTCGTCTATCAAGGACTGAAATTCTTGTTTGTGTAAGCGGTAATGTGGGGGTATGTATAGCGAGCAAATGGTGATGAGTTTGTTAAGGAGAATCAGTCGAACTGCCACCGCTTCAAGGGGCGTTTGCAGCTGCAAACGTTGACATGCTATGCTTTTGTGAGTCACAATGGCAACACCGCCTGATGATGCGAGACCATCATCGCGATCTTTACGAAACGTAACATACTGTCGAAGAAAGTTTGTATTTATCGATTTTAAATGAGTTTCCTGTACACACAGCACTTTTGGATTGTGTTTGTGGAGAAGTTCTTGCACATCATCGAGGTTCCTAAGAAGGCCTCTGATGTTCCATTGTATAATTTGTGTGGCCATACTGAATGTAAATGTGTGCTGTGTGTACTAAAAACAAAAAGGAAGTGTTGCATTAGATTACAGAGCCCTTTCCAGGCCCTGTAACGCGGGATTTGTCTTTTCTGAAGCGGTCGAGGGAACCTCGCCGCTCCTTAGGCGCTTGGTGCGCCGTCGGGGTGGGTGTGGTGTCCATTGCCTCTTGTGAGGCGCCGGACACGCGCTCGTGCGAGCGAGAAGTTTCACGAGAAAGTCTCGCCGCGAAGGACGAGACATTTGCGCCCACCAGCCCGGATGTCGAGGGGGCTGCCTTTGGGCCTGAGCTGCGCCGGCTGTTGCCAGCACCAGCAGGGGCTGGAGAGGGTGAGGCAGCCTTGACTGCACCCACCGTGGGAGCTGCTGGCGGGCCTGTGGGTTCGCTACACGAAGCGCAGGCTGCCACCGAGGACTGTTGTGGTGCCGGCAACCCTAGGGTAACCGGGCCTGTTCGCTGGTTGGGTGGTGTAGACTTAGCGCCTTCCACCCTGGGGGCAGGAGCCACAAGCGACAGCTCGCTGCGCGCGGGCTGGGCAGGTGGCAGTAGCCGCTGCGACGCTGCCCCTTGACGCGCCGCATCAGCATAAGTGGTTGTGTGGAATGGTGAGCACCTTTTGCGTGCTTCCCTGAACGATATGTTTTCACGGACTTTCAGTGTTAGAATTTCTTTTTCTTTTTTCCAGCTTGGACAGGACCGGGAGTATGCTGGATGGTCACCATCGCAATTAACACAGTGAGGTGTGGCCTCACAATTGTCTGAGGCATGACCTTGTATTCCACACTTAGCACAGGTGAGTCGACCACGGCAGTTCTGCGAGCCATGGCCGAATCTTTGGCATTGGTAGCATCGCCTAGGATTTGGGATGTATGGCCTTACGGATGTCTTTGTGTAGCCTGTTTCAATGCTTTGTGGCAAAACGCTCAATTCAAAGGTAAGTATCAGGTGTTTCGTGCGAATTTCTTTATTGTCCCGTCTCATAACAATGCGCTGCACATTCGTGACATTTTGCTCCTTCCATCCTTCCAACAGTTCGGTTTCAGATAGGTCGATGAGGTCTGCTTCAGATACTACCCCCCGTACTGTGTTCATGGATCGATGCGGTGAAACGGAAACTGGGACATCACCAAAAGTAACAAGTTTGCCGAGTCTATTGTATTGTTCTTTATCATGTAGTTCAAGGAGAAGGTCCCCGCTTGGCATTTTGGTGACCTTGTAGCCAGGGCCTAGTGCGTTGGTCAAGCTTTTTGCAACTACAAATGGGGATATGGTTCTTGCTAGTTTTTCGGTTCTTTCACTGTGGACTACTTTAAATCGTGGGAAAACGTCTTTAGGTCGGGTGAACAAGTTTATAATCTCATCGGTGCGTCCCCTCTTCTGAGGGAGACGATCAAGAAGCCTAGGAAAAGCGGGTGTTCCCATAGCAATTTGGTGTAGTTCGGCAGCAATGGCAGCCACCCACCTCGGAGTCCAACAAGGGGACGCTGCAGCACTTAACGCTGTAAGGCTGCGGGCGCCAGCCGTACATTGCCGCTATAACCTTATATACAAACCCAAGGGAGGGCACCTACACAAGGTTAACCCAAGCCGCCTATGAAAAGTTAGGAAGTAACTGAAGAGAAGAGGTGACAGGACAGTGAGGACAGAAAAATAGAGAAGAAAAAGATCGGAGAGGGGGACAGGAAAAGGCGACCGCCGATTTCCCCCGGGTGGGTCAGTCCGGGGGTGCCGTCTATGTGAAGCAGAGGCCAAAGAGGTGTGTTGCCTCCGCCGGGGGGCCTTAAAGGTCCAAACACCCGGCATTAGCTCAACCTCCAGGATCCCCCTTTCCCCAGACACGGCTAAGCCACGCACGTCTACGCGTGGGAGGGTCCAACCCCCATGTGCTCAGGTACGTGGTGGCGCAACTCACCATGAAGAAAAGTAGAACACAGATAGGGCGATAATTGGAGATTAAAGATCTGTCGCCTTTCTTAAAGATTGGAGTGATCCTGCCTTGTTTAAGTTCCTGGGGGAAGCTGCCTGATTTAAACATGATGTTGATTAGGTCCGCAAGGATGCAAGATATTAAGGGTACAATTAATTTTATATGATATGGGTGTAATTTGTCCATGCCGCCACCGGTTATCTTCATGTTGTTTATAACGTTTTGAACTTCCTGGGATGTGGTTGGAAATAAAAAGAAAGACTGGGGCACGCGGCGGGGCATGGGATTGACATGCACAGGTGTCTGTAGTTCACTGCTGAAAAAGAAATCAGCGAGCGCATCAGCTATTTCTTTGGCGGTTTTGAACACCATGCCTTGATGAGTAATTTCTGTTATTGTTTCGCGATTTCTTGTCCTATTTAAAAATGAGTTCACTATTTTCCATTTCTTTCTTATGTTTTCACCGCATTCCATAATTTTCCTTTCGTACCATGTATTTTTAGCGTTTTTGAATGTGGCAGAAACCTGGTTAGAAAACTTATTGTACCGAATGGCTAAGTTCTTGTTAAATGCTTGTGTTTTGGTTTTCTTATAAAGATTATCCTTTTTGCGCATTAATGCTAGAAGCTTATCCGTTATCCATGGATATTACTGGTTTTTATTGTTGTTTTGTAGATTTGCACTATTACAGCGAAAATGTATAAAATATGCTCTGTGTGCTTGCAAGCGCACTCGTGATGAAGGCCGGACGGCGGCCGAATCGTCAATAGAGTCCTGTTATGTGTTTTTCCTACGTGCATCTATCTATTTTTTGAACTATATAGTATTCGCAGTAAAAAAGTTGGCCGCATATCTGCTTGCTTCGCTGCAAATGACATCGAAAGACGATAGTCTTCTGCCACCCCTGATAAGTAACACCCTCTCTTGTCCACCCTCCCTCCCCTCACGCTCTTCCCCTCCCCTCTCACTCCTCCCATGATGGATGCAATGGAGATTTTGCTGAATTCAATTCAAATTTACCGCGTTCGCCCTGCTCTCGCGCCATCTGTTGGGACCTTTTATTACCGTTGACTTAAAGCCGGCTGCAGAGCCGCGGCTTCAGTCGGCTTCTTTTAACGCGTAGTGTTTCCTACACCATTTCTAACGCATTCGACGCCATTTCTAACGCATTGATTTTTCATTTACTAACGCAAAAACCAGTACAATATGTATTCCTAATTAAATGAACGCTACGGATTACGGTTATGTGCCTCAAAACTCTGTACTGCTAAATTAGCCATCCTATACTCCGGTTCATACATCAGCCAGGTGCAACACTGTAAAAACTGCGCAAGAAGTACGGCCATTAAAATGTATTACTCCGCGCGTTCCGTCTATGCAGCGGTCTATGCTTCGCTGCGCGCCAGCGGCGTTTGCTCGCGCGAGCTTGCACGTGAGGCTGCAGCGACGGGCTGCAAATAAAACGCGCATAGCATGGCATTTTCAGCGCAGCTTATGAAACTAGGGTCTTTAGAGTTACGTATCTATGTATTTTCTATTAAAGGAACACACCTCCTACTAATACTTACCTAGTGATGTTGCGCCTCAGATATGCGTAATATTTACTTTGTGATCGATTACGTTCACAAGTATGAACAGCCGTACCAGTTTAAGTAGTGTGGGCGGTAAGCAAGTGGTCCAATTTTGGCCGGGTGGCTGAATCGGGTGACAGACAGACAAACAGACAGACAGACAGACCAAATTTTCAGCGTTTAAGTTCCCCAAGAAAGACTATCGTCTTTAAAAACACACACACATACCAAATAATGGGCTCCAAACCTTTCCGAGCCGGAGACATTTCCTGTCCAGCGAAGCTCTTTGTACAGTGTATTAACAGTTTCCACGAACACGCACTAAAGGCTAACACGAAAAATGAACCCACTCGCCCAAACCAACGTATTGTTGCAGGGTATTAAGTTACGTACGATGGCAGGTTTTACTTCCTCGTGAAAAGTAATAGACCTTGCCATGCCTCGACCCTGCAGGAATGTTTATTCATTATATTCGGACCACAAGTATTTCAGAACTGTTGTTCCATCTTTCGCTAAAATTGTGATGCTGCGTATTGGCGCTGGTATTGTAAACTGTGAAGAATAAAGGCGCATGGGTGCAGCAGTAGTAAGCAATTTCCTGTTGTCATAGACACCCCTCACCCGGCCACAGAGATGGAATGTATTGTTGCCATTCAGTAGCCTCTACCGCCACCATTTCTTAAAAAAATTAAGCTTGTCTGCTAGGTTCGGTGACTGTAAAGCCGAAGCTTTTGATTGGGAACAATACTTCAGTCTACCGGTCTTTTGTCAAACGTATTTTGGTTAGGAAATGCCTACCTATGGCATGCGCAGCCACATTTTAGCAATTTGTCGCATTTGAGAAATTAAGAACATTATTGTGCCGTAACTGTCGCGGGGCAATTGCTTTCGCAAACGATATGAATTATTGCAGCGAAAATAAAAAATAAAGAACTATTGAGTAATTGCGCGTTTGCATTACGTTTATTGGGTCACCGTGATAGGGACGATATACAAAAAAGGAAGGGCTGCGAAGATGGATCAGTGTGAGCCAATTCCTTTCAGACAAACCGTTGTATTCGGAATGTCAACGAATAGTAGCATGTTATGCTTCCTGGTAACAGGCAATGCAACCTGAATCTACAAATATTTTAGATACTTCTCTTAGGTGTGACATTAATATCACTGCGGTTGTCTATTGTATCACTAAAATTGTCTGCTGCATATTGGCCCTGTATTATCAACTGCGAAGATTAGGGACTCTTGGTAAAGACGTTGAAAGGAATTTCTTTTGTGGAGGGCCCGCCCGTCAACACCTGACCGCAGAAAGGGAGAAGGTGGTGAACAGTGGTTAACAAGTAGAGTTCAATCACCCTGCCCCCCCCCCCCACCATTCCCTGTTCTTCCTATGGCACCCCCCTTCTCTCAAGGACAGGCCACGCCTGGTCGTACGGGGCTTATAAAACCAGCGGACGTGTCAATCTAGCAGTCAGTTGAGTGAGCCACGTTTTTCTTCGTTAGCGTGCAACTTTGTGGCGACAGATCCCTTGCTGTCTCAAAGCGAAGCGTCGACAAATATCTCGCCATGTTACGCGCACGTTTACCTTGCGTCTGGGACAATCATTGGTATCACGTGCTTGCGCGGCAATCATCGCGGAATAGAGGATCACACGGGAAGAGCAGAAGACGCGCTGATGTTGAAAATGCTCATGGAGCATCAGGAGATGCCGCATTACCTCAATGGCGGACCAACCAATGCATATTCGGGGCCGTTGAATGTTTCCTCACAAGGAGACAATTTTGCTCATCCGATGCCTGTCACGTGTTCGCCACACGGAGGTAGCTCTGCACCTCCGATGCCGCTGAACGTTTGCGGCCAAGCATCGACCAATGCAAGTCTACATCAGCAGCTGGTGATCGCTCCGCTACAACCAGCCAAGCCACGCAGTAATTCTTCAGAGGTACGTGTCTCCACGTTATCGCCTTCTTCCTTACTTCGTGGCCATTTTCACGTTATCACTATGCTTTAGGGGAATCACCGTAAACCCGGAGCAGTTGGATTGCGTGTTTTCAGATTTTAGTTATGAGAAACATTTGACTGTGCTTTCGAGTCATTTTGTTCGAGAAATTCGAATATATCACTTACTTGTAGCTTCTTTATTCCGGACCGAACGGAATTTCGCTCGCTATTGTAGGTCGATGAATGTCACCGCGAATAAATTCAGTCAAATTGTCAGGAACTGTCTTGATGGCGGCACGCGATTTGAGAATGTATGCGTGTTGTACTGCCGTTGATAACAATTCTTTGTACACATATGCTCAAAAGCGCTACTGCGCAGGGGACGCTTCAGACGAATAAGTCACCTGCGGGCTGTGTTGTAAATTGCGTAGTTTATTATTCGGCAATTGAAATTACTAATCCATCAGCTTTAAAGAAAATGCAATGCCAGAACTTGGGGATTTTCGACTAAGGCCTCCAGCTTCAAATACATCCGCGCGTTTATTCAAAGCCTGGTCATGTGATTTACAATTAAGAAGTCAGGAGTTCTCAGTTCTATTGAATCAAAATGTTATTTTTATGAGCAAGTGCTTTTTTGGATTTTATCCAATCATTCGAAAAACGCCGAACACTAGACATGAGGAAGTGCTTATTTTTATTCCAGAATTGCACGCGTCCCAAAAAAAAGCAGCCCGTAAAAGAGGAGCTTCGGGGCAAACTTCGGGGCTCACCGAGGCCATGGCCAGCACTTCAGCTGTGGGCATGGTATGTGCCTCGACGATCATTTCTATAGACGTTGCTAAGTGCTTCTATTGGGCATCTGGCTGCCACGCCGCGCTACCCCTAAAGCAAATTGCAACAATGAAAATGTTGCTGTTTCTGTTGCAGAAAACGAACCTACCGAGGAACTCAACCTGCAGAACCGAAGAGCCGGAGCGGTTCTTCTTGTTAAACCAGCCGTACAATCATACCTCGGCGAGCGGTTCCTCTGTTTCACAGGCATGCGACTCCACGCTCTGTGCTTTTAACGTAGCTGATCACGTCAATAAATGCTCTTAGTGTGCAGTTATCTGCCGCACTTCAGGCCAGGGACTATGTTAAAAATGTCGAAGGGCATGTTCCTTCACCATATCGTTATAACGACTCAATGTTGGCTATTTCTTTACGAACTTTACGCGCTGTCGTTTCGCTTTTTCTTGAACCGTCATTGCTGAATAATTCTTTGTTTAGTGTGTTGTTCGTTGGAAACTGGTCTGGTGCAACTTCGTTGTTGAGGTAGCAAGGCGACGAAAAATAAACCTTTGTTTTACCGCTCAATCAAGTGCGCTCTCTCAGCCCTTTTACTAAAGTGACTTTGCGCCCGACCGGATTGAGATGAACGGTTGAGGAAACTGCGGCACGTGCTTCTGCTCTCACCGCATTTTTACGTCACAGAGAGGTTAGACGGACAAGCGCCCTACCATGTCCATTGACGGTATACAATCAAACAAATTAAACGAATCATTTGACAACAATTTTTCCGTCAACAACGGCGCCTAAAAATGTGGAAAACCGCAATTTGGCTTTCATGATGATTCGCTTCAATTTAGTCAGGTGCCCTTTGTAACTAAGAATTTAATTACAGTATGGACCGCGTGTGTTCTTGAATATGATGTCCGCCTGTGCCCAGAAACCTTTTTTCGGTAATTCGAGTAAACTTTGCATGCTCTTAAAAAAAGGTTTTCGGGCAAAAGAAGAGTTGACCCGCCGTCGTGACCTAATATCTGTGGTGTTGCGCTGTTGAAAACGAGGTCAGAGTGTCAAATAACGGCCGCATTCTGATGGGGCCGAAATACGACAATGCTGGGTACCGTCTATCAGGTGCAGATTAAGAAACTCCAGGTGGTCAGAATTATACCGGAGTCCCTCACTTCAGCCTGCCTCATAATCATGTCATGGTTTAAGCACGTAAAGCGATAAAATTTATTTAAAAAAACTGTGAGAAGTGTTGTGGAAGAAGTAGTCACGCAGTGTCAAACCTATCGTGAAAATGGACTGTTGTTTCGCCTTCATTTTTGCCCGAACGCCGTTTCATACGTTGCATCTTTGAAATATCTGAGACGTTGCTGTATTATGTTGTACACTTTTGTGATGAATACCTTGAAACTAGTCGCATTACAATTTATTGCAAGGGAATCGCAACTACAAAAAAAATGTCGCCGATTGCGTTCAAGGAAACGTTGTCTTACTGTATTGCGATAAAGGTATAACATATGTCATCTCACGTTTTGCCCCTTCTTCATTGCTTACAGATGTCCGATGCGGATTTGGGTTTCCAGCTCATCGACAAGAAGTTGTACGAGGTTCGGCATGAGCGGTTTCTTTCCTTCAGATAGGACGCAAACGCCCTATCTGACTACAGACCTATTTCAGTACTTCCTGCAATATCTAAAATATTTGAAATCATTATTCATGACAGATTAGTCTCATTTTTTGAAAGACATCAAGTAATAACTCAGTACCAGTATGGCTTTCGCAAGCACTGGTCGACTGAATAGGCTCTTGTGCAGATAAAAGACAAAACAATCGAAAACATGGAAAGTAGAAAATACACACTGCGTTTGTTTTTATACATTCAGAAGGCATTTTATTCTATACAGTTCGATTTATTACTTCAGAAATTATCAAGATACGGAGTGCGGGGTATTTCATTAGACCTTCTTAATAGTTATTTGCATGATCGATATCAGTTTGTCAAAACTAATGACGCTGTGTCGATGCTTGCGAAGGTAGAACAGGGAGTGCCGCAGGGATCTATATAAGAACCATTATTATTTCTTATTTACATAAATGATATTGTAGAGATAGACCCGCCGTGGTTGCTCAGTGGCTATGGTGTTGGGCTGCTGAGCACGAGGTCGCGGGATCGAATCCCCGCTACGGCGGCCGCGTTCCGATGGGGGCGAAATGCGAAAACACCCGTGTACTTAGATTTAGGTGCACGTTAAAGAACCCCAGGTGGTCCAAATTTCCGGAGTCCCCCACTACGGCGTGCCTTATAATCAGAACTGGATTTGGCACGTAAAACCCCATAATTAAATTGTAGAGATAGATAGTTCCGCTCAAGTTATAATGTATGCGGATGATACTAATATATTCTTCTCTTCACATAATCTACTGACACTAGAACGTTCTGTAAATAACTACCTTACGCACCTATCAAACCGGTTAAGAAGAAATGGATTACGGCTAAATGCCTCAAAAACAACACATGTCATATTTCGTCCGGTAAATAAACCTTTACATAACAAACTTAGTGTAAATTTTGAGGACACTTTAATAAACCAAGTTCAAGAGCAAAAATTTCTCGGGCTTCAGTTTGAGGAAGACCTGAGCTGGTCTGTTCACATAAAGAGCTTAAGTATGGAACTAACCCGTACAGTTGGATGTCAATACAAGATATCTCAGCTTATACCTCTCTGGCTAAAAAGAATATTTATTTTTCCCTCTTTTACTCCATGTTAACTTATGGTTTATTGGTGTGGGGGACCACTACGCAACACAGTTACAATAAACTCATTACTTTACCAAAAAAGTGTTGCGCTGCTTTGAGTCTTTTCATGGAAATGTGCAGGATTTAAGAACAGCTCCTCTGTTCAAGAAACCTAGCATCCTAAGGGCGGACCAGTTATATTATTTGAAGGAAGGAAGGAAAGAGTGGAGAAGGAAAGGCAGGTAGGTTAACCAGTTCAGCACAACCGGTTTGCTACCCTACACATGGGAGCGGGATGAGGGGGAATGAAAGATGGGGAGTAGAGAGAGAGAGAGAGAGAGCACACAGCACAGCACACACAGCGTCAGTCACAGTCCGTCACTCTTGCGTGGCACGTGACATCACTTTCACAGCCGCTTGTCCAAGCCCGTTTCTTTTAAAAACCGAAGTAGTCCCTTCGTCGCCTTGAGCTGCGATGTCTTCTGTCGACGACATGAGAGAATCACTTCAACTGACATTGGTCCGTTGTCAAGGTGCGCTAGAACGGACGCCAGGGACTGTCTCTGAACATTATATTCAGGACAGTCGCATAGAATGTGTTCCAGCGTCTCCTCGCAAAGACAGGCATTGCAAAGAGCGTTGTCGGCCATTCCAATCAGAAATGAATAAGATTTAGTGAATGCCACCCCTAGCCATAAGCGATAAAGCATAGTGGCCTCTCTTCGGCGGAGTCCAGTTGGCATACAGAGACGCATCAAAGAGGGCAGGTGGTATTGACGATTGCTCCGATTGGTCTGGCCCTTGGTGTGCACCATAGAGAGAGCGTTATCTCCTGTGCAAGCACTCAAAGTCTGCTGGCTGCGTCGGACCGTGAGAGTGGTATGGCCTCTTCCTGTGTGTCGTCAAGAGCTGCCCGAGTGGCATTATCGGCGTGTTTGTTCCCTATGACACCGCAGTGACTTGGAAGCCACTGAAATGCCAAGTGGTGTCCTTTCTCATGTGATGTATGGAGTAGGTGTCTAATATCGAATACGAGCTGTTCGTATGGCCGGCGACGCAGAGCTGATAGCACAGATTGTAGGGGTGCCTTCGAGTCACTGAAGATTGACCATTGTCGAGGTGGTTCCCGATTGACGAAACAAAGTGCAGCGCGAAGAGCAGCTAGTTCCGCAGATGTCGATGTCGTTGGGTGGTCAGTACTGAAGCTGATGGTAGTAGCTCTTGCTGGGACAACCGCAGCACCGGACGAACACTGGAGGTTTGTGGAAACATCAGTATAAATATGTACACTGTACGCATACCTCTCGTGTAGAAGAAGCAGAGACAGTTGTTTCAGCACAGGTGACGATAGCTCAGATTTTTTCTTGATTCCTGGTACACTGAGAAGTACTGCGGGGCTAATAAGACACCAAGGGGGCATCGATGGTTTACACGCAGCGGTGAAGCCCGAGGGAAGTTTGTCATTGTACTTGATGATAGTTTTAGAGAACGATGCTTGGCGCCTGTCTGAAGGTAGTGTTGCAAGGTGGTGATAGGGGGCACGTGCAAAATGTCTCATGTACGTTCTCAGGGCTTCCACCGTAATGTGAGTTTGCATCGGATGGTCCCCAGCAATCGCAATAGTTGTCTCTGTTGACGTGCATCTGGGCAAACCAAGGCAAACTCTGAGTGCTTGAGCTTAATCTGCCTGCAGAACACGAATATTTGTCTTGCAAATGTTGTTCAGTACAGGTAGACTATATCTTAGAAAACCGAGAAAGAGAGCTCTGTAGAGTTTCAGCATTGCGTCTACTGACATCCCCCACGTCTTTCCTGTCAAGTATTTAAACAACTGGGAAATTGCTGTCAGGCGCCGTTTCATGTAGGCCACGTGCGGGCTCCAACCGAGGTCTCGGTCAACGATTACGCCAAGAAACCTGTGGGTTCTGACATAGGAAATGGGCCGCCCATGTATTGAGATGACATAAGGCGTCATTGGTTTGCGAGTAAATGGCACTAGTGCGCATTTTTCTGGTGATATGCTGAGACCTTGTTTACACAAGTAGCTCGCTGTCAAAGTTGCTGCTCTTTGAAGCCGCGCACGTATCTGTGGACGTGTGATTGCCGAAGTCCAGACACAGATGTCGTCTGCGTATATTGAAATATTGATGGTCGTTGGTAAGTATTCAGCAAGTCCAAGAAGAGCGAGGTTGAATAGCGTCGGGCTGAGAGCACCGCCTTGGGGAACGCCTCTGCTGGTATAGCGTCGCGTAGTAGGGCCATCGTCAGTTAATACAAAGAATGATCTTGCAGATAGGTAACTTGCAATCCACAAAAAGACTCGACCGCCTAGGCCAACTGCTGCAAGAGCATGGAGAATGGCCTCATGTAGTACGTTATCGTATGGGCCTTTCACATCTAAGAATAAAGCTGCAGATAAACGCTTACGGGACCTTTCGTGCTGAACATATGAAACGAGATCAACTACATTGTCGATGGAAGAGCGGTCACGTCGGAAACCAGCCACGGAATTCGGATAAATCTTGTAGTGCTCAAGGTAACATTCCAGGCGGCCAAGGATCATCCGTTCCATTATCTTTCCTACACAGCTGGCCAGCGCTATTGGGCCGTGAGAGGTGAGCTCGAGTTGGGATTTGCCCCGCTTCAAGAGTCGCACCAGGCGGCTTACTTTCCATTCGCCAGGAACGTTTTCCTCCTGCCATGAGGAGTTGTAATGACTCAACAATTCTTTCCGTGCGGATTCTCCAAGATAGCACAAGGCTCGGTATGATATACCATCTGGACCCGGAGATCCGGAGATGAAGAGCGCCTGCAGAGAGCTAGTGCCGCCTCGAGCTCCTCCATTGTAAAAGGAAGGTTCATGCGGCTATCACGGGAATGGGGGACGTCACCTCGGGCTGGAGGATCTGGACGAGTCGCTTGGTCGGCGATCCTCGCACAAAAGTCTTCTGCGACCTCGATGTTTTGCCGCCCTTGGAAGAGCGCGAGCGCCTTGAATGGAAAACGCTGCTGCGGAAGGCAACGCAGACCTTGCACCGTTTTCCAAATGTGAGACAGTGGCTTGCGGGGGTCTAGTTTCTGGCAAAACGTTGTCCAACGTTTCGA
>NW_023605612.1:0-19648 GCF_013339745.2 Dermacentor silvarum
GCAGCCGCATTGGGTCATAAAAAAAGGGGTAAGTGCACCTTCATATTGCGAAGGACAATACTTATACTCTGGCAGTAAGCGGATTCATTCGAATTAGTCCCTGCGAATGTACGTTGCGCTGGGCGGTAGATTGCCACGTTCGCGACACTCAAAACACATGCTGCGCCTGATAGTGCAAGAAGCTCCACGCCAGTTGCAGGACAATTATACGTCCCTTTAATCTGACGCCTCTTTTCAATCGGTGAAGTAGTGTCGCTACCTTCTTCCTCCGCAGCTGGACCCTCTGGGCGCACCATGGCCAGCTATCGACCAACAACCTGCCTGCGGTGCTGCACGAGATGCTGGATGCCGTGTTGGCTCCCACGACTGCCACGAAGACCATGCGAGTCAAGGCCAGCCGCGTGTTCTACGTGAACCGGAGATGCTAAAGAACCTGGACCCAGGGGTGCGTGCCGTCGAGATCTGGATGTCGCACCCATTCACGTGCTGCTATATGCTGCTACCGATGGGAAACTCAGGGCAGCAAAGGAGGCGGGGATTGCCGCCGCTGCAGTAGTCCAATTGATTTGCTGCATCCTGTTCATGGCCGCATTTTAAATATAGTGTTACGGGGAGAATATATACAATAGATTATTTACAAGGTAAGGTGCACAACGCTAAAGCAATCGTCAGGAGAGCGCGTGCACACCAGAACGCCACGCCGTCGTCGTCGTCCAAGCACCGACCACAGGATCGCCGCTCGTGACATTACCCGCCGGCGGCAGAAGCACCGTCTTCATGCAATTATGGCCCGGGCCGAGAGTGGTACGGTTTAAGGCGCGAGACATGGACTATGTCACTCGCGATTGTGCAGAGGCCGGCTTAGGATTTAGCGGAGTGATTTCATAGGTCACATTAGTGAATTTGCGTACGACGCGGTAAGGGCCAGCATAACGGGAGGAGGAGTTTTTCGCATAGGCCAACGCGACGTGACGGGAACCACAGCAAGACGAGCGATCCTGGAGGGAAGTTCACCTCCCGGTGTCGGCGGTCATAGAGACATTTTTGATTGACCTGTGAAACCGACAAGTGATCGCGGGCAACCTGACGGGCGATGTCAGCACGGGAAAGAGCATCACAAGCATAGGCAGAGGATGTGTCTGTTTGAGGATGAAGTATGGTGTCCATAGGCAATGGTGGGTCGTAGCCAAACAGTAGATAAAAAGGTGAGTAGCCAGCTGGGTCGTGACGAGAAGAGTTGTAGGCGAAGGTCACAAAAGGCAGTTAATGTCCCAGTCTCAGTGGTCCTCACATACGTACATAGCAAGCATATCTGTGAGAGTACAGTTGAGGCATTCAGAAAGGCCGTTTGTCTGTGGATGGTACACAGTGGTGAACTTGTGATTGGTCGAGCAAGAACGAAGAATGTCGTCGACTACTTTAGACAGGAAGCAGCGGCCGCGGTCCGTGATTAACTGACTAGGAGCACCGTGGCGCAGGAAGACGTCGTGAAGAAGGAAATCGGCTACATCAGTAGCACAGCTGGTGGGAAGTGCTCGTGTAACAGCGTACCGCGTTGCGTAGTCAGTAGCGACTGCAACCCATCTATTGCCAGTGGTTGACATGGGAAAAGGCCCTAGAAGGTCGAGTCCCACCCGGAAAAATGGTTCATCAGGGATATTGAGGGGCTGAAGGCTGCCAGCAGGCAGTAGGGCAGGAGTCTTGCGTCGCTGGCAGAGGTCACAAGCCGCAACGTACTGTCGCACAGAGCGGTAGAGACCAGGCCAAAAGAAGCGCCTACGGATGCGATCATACGTGCGTGACACGCCTAGGTGTCCGGCGTCGGTGCATCGTGAAGCTGGCACAAAACAGTAGAGCGAAGATGCGCGGGGAACAGCAAGCAAGAGCTCAGCACCGTCAGGCCGGCGTTGTAGCGGTTGTAAGGTGTCGTTGTGGAGCACAAACATCCATAGGGAAGGGTCAGGGTGTGGTGAGTTGAGACCGTCTATAATAGGCCACAAAGATGAGTCACGGCGCTGTTCGTCAGCTATGTGGACGAAGTCTGTAATGGCCAGAACAAAGGTGTCAGGTTCATCTTCCAGTGTATCAGGGGGATCGACCGGGTATCGTGACAAGCAGTCAGCGTCTTGGTGAAGCCGTCCAGACTTTGTATAAAACAGAAAATTAGTACTCTTGCAAGCGGAGTGCCCAACGGCCAAGGCGACCCAGTGGGGTCCTTGAGCGAGGACATTTTCTTTTGTATGCTTGAGTTTTTAATGCGAAGCATTCTTTGCCTAATTCTTGGCACTTTGCGGTAGGTAGGTAGGTTCCTGTCTCGCCTCACTTTAAGAAAATGAGAACAATGTGCGTGACTGATGGTGGAATAGAAACCTCTGTCATTGCGCACAGCAGTCCAGTACTCTAACCATTAGGCACCGATCACTTTTTTAAATTGTACAACGTTCGAACCCGCTTGACTGACAAATAGTAGCCAAACCCAACTTGCACATTTTGAAGCGCTATTAATAAGTCAGCCAAGGCATCTAACCAGCTGCGGCCTGAGCGTGCACTGGCAAGTGTGCTTGTGATCTGACCATAAATTTTGCGTGATTCGACGCTAGTTGAGCATTCAAAGCTAGTCGAAATTAGCGGGACCCGACGGCTACGACACCGATAAGGAGGGCGTCCAAAGTGTAATTCCTATACGGGCGGCCGTGGTCCAGCGTCAGCAGCCATAAATCGGCTGCTTCCGGTGCCGACTATATTGTCACGTCCTAGTAGGAGACGAGAAACCCTGTGTACAGCACGGATAACAGTACTCTATCTAAGCAGCCAACGCGACATCATTGTCGTCTCTATTTTTTCCACCCGCGCGCTACTTCAGCGTCGTCTTCATGGCCTGGCACATACCCGCGGCGGTGATTTAGGATGTGGCATTTGCCCCTCCTTTGAAAAGAAAAAAAGCATCGTCCCGATGCGCCGAGGGAGTCCAGACCCACACCTGGACGTTTATACATGACGGGTCTGTGGCGAAGATTGTAGTGTCTGTCTGGCATCGTAGTCCTGTTGTTCTCAGATTCGCAAACCCGCAAGCTGCCTGGCTTCCTCTGCGTGTTGCTTAAACTCCTCGGCCCGTCTCATCATCGTCGAACTCGTGTGGGAGCATCGCGTCCAACATTGTTGTAAATTCCCGGCCGTAAACGAGGCCAACAGGTGTCACCCGTGTTGTCTCTTGGCGAGCCATGTTGTATGCAAATGTAACATAAGATAATATCCCGTCCCAGTTCTTGTGGTCTATGTACATGCTCATCATGTCTGAAAGAGTCTTATTCAAACGTTCAGTTAGCCCATTGGTTTGGGGGTGATAAGCGGTCGTCTTTCGTTGAGTGGTACCACTCAGTCGCAAAACAGTATCCAGAAGCGCAGCCGTAAACGCAGTACCTCTGTCTATTATCACCGCTGCGGGAGCGCCATGCCTTAGGACAACAGCTTCGAGGAAAAATCGTGCTGCTTCTACTGCTGTTCCCTGTTGGAGAGCGCCTGTTTCGGCATATCAAGTGAGATAATCAGTGGCGACAATTATCCATCTATTTCCGGTAGAAGACTTTGGAAATGGACCTAAAAGGTCGATTCCAATTCGTGCGAAAGGTGCGTCCAGTATCTAAACAGGATGCAACAGTGCAGCTGGCTTGTCGGGTTGGGTTTTGCAGCGCTGGCAATCCAGGCATGTCTGAACATAGCATTTCTAGACCGGCGCAAGTTTCGGCAAGTAGTACTTTAGCCTGATTCGTGACAATGTGCGGGCGTAGCCCAAGTGACCAGCGGTCGGCTCGTTGTGACAGGCAAGTAGGACTTCGTCCCGAAGAGATGCGGGAATGACGAGTAGGTAGCTGCTGCCACTAGGTGAAAAGTTATTTTTATAGAGGACGTCGTGGCGCAAGCAAAACAAAGGCAGCCCTCTGGCAAATAACCTCGGCACACTGCTTGTTCTTCCCTCAAGGTAATCTATAAGAGGCACCAGTTGTGCGTCCTCGCGTTGCTGGCATGCAACGGAGACAGTATCAACCATGCCTAGAAAAGCAGCTACGTCATCGTCACGCACTGCAGTCTGAACAGGAGACCGAGAAAGGCAGTCGGCATCGGCATGCCGCCTCCGGGATTCGTACACAACGATGAAGTCGAACTCCTGGAGCCGAAGACTCCAGCGTGCAGGCCGACCAGCTGAATCTTTTAAATAAGTCAGCCAGCAAAGTGCGTGATGATCACTGATAATGGTGCAACAGCGACCATACAAATATGGGCGAAATTTCAGGACGGCCCACACCATTACGAGGCATTCTTTTTCTTTAGTGGAGTATTTGGCCTCCGTTATTGATAGCGTCCTGCTGGCGTAAGCGATAACTCTTTCGGTGCCGTCCTGCCGCTGAACAAGAACTGCGCCAAGGCCGACATTACTAGCATTGGTATGAAGAATCGTCGGGGCGTCTTCATCAAAGTGGGCGAGCACAGGAGGTGTCTGTAGCTGTTGCCGGAGATCGTGAAATGCCCGTTGCTGGTCTTTGCCCCACACGAAAGGGACATCCTCTCTGGTGAGACTTGTTAATAGCCATGCGATACGCGAAAATTCCGCTATAAACCGCCGGTAGTAGGCGCAAAGGCCCAGAAAACGTCGCATGGCCTTTTTATCAGACGGCGTCTGCAATAATTACATTAATTACATTATTGACGGCCCTGGCAATGGAAACGCCCTGACTCAGTACCAGTGCATTGATGTGTTCAGCGACTCCAGTCCCGCTGTGTACATAGTCGCAGATTACAGGCACGAGGGAACAGCTTCGTAGCGGAAGCGTCACGGCGGCGATGCGTAAGCGCGGTCGCTGGTGTTCCACGGGGTCAACATCGTCTGTTGACCCCGTGGAACAATGTTATGATGTGGTCATGGACATTAATCACTGCACCGTACTCTCTCAAGAAATTCATCCCCGAAATAAGTTCTTTACAGCACTCAAAGAGAATGACGAGGGTGGTGACAAAGGCTGAGTCGGCAATAACAATTCTGGCTGTGCATTTTCCAATCGGCGTCATCAACTGGCCCCCGGCAGTTCTGATGTTGGGCCCCCGATCCACGGCGTCTTCACTTTTCTGAGTCTGTCGGCTAGCTTTAGACTCACTATTGAAAAGTGGGAACCTGTATCAACGAGAGCGATCACTTTGTGGCCGTCAATGCGAACTACATGATCAGCGCTGACGTCGTCGGTTACATGCGGTGTGGCGGGAGTCGCCAGAGTCCTAGAGTCGTCGATCGACGGTGATGGGCGCTCTTGGGAAGCTAGACGGTTTGCAACCTCACCCCTGGAGGTCGCTGCCTCTAGTTTCCCCGGCGTGGGCTAGGAGACCTGCCCCTAGAGACGTCAGGAAAAGCACGCCGGTTGGTGAAGTGAACCGAGCCGGAGATGAAGAATGCAATCGAGGTGTCGTTGAACCTTCCGGCCGGAAGTTTGTAGCATTGTCGTCGTAGGTGTGTGGAGCAGCTTCAAAGGAAGGGTAATTGTAGCTGTAGGGGAATCTCGGAAACCCAGCTGCACGTTAGTGGCAAGCTCGGTAAACATGCCCTACTTCGCCGCAATGAAAGCATAGCGGCCTGCGGTCAGCGGTGCGCCACAAATCGGTTTTCCGAAGAGGGTAGCCGGTAGGAAATTCTTCGTAAGACGGAGGTGCAGCGATCGGCTGTCGACGATACGGCGTTGCTGGTGGCAGTGGTGATTGTCAACGATAGGGCATTTGGGATGCCAGCGGAGTGGTCGATGGTGTTTGCAGCATCAAAGAGGCGAGAGGTGGTCTACAAACAGCTTCCGCCTAAGTGAATTGTCGCGGCGCCGCCTGCCAGTCGGGCAAAGAAAAGGCCTGTCGAACTTCCTCCCGGACGACATCAGCGACAGAAGCCACCGCTGGTGCCACGGGAGCCATCCCGAGCTGGAGGATCTCCTCTCGCACAATCTCTCGGATGACTTCACGCAGGGATGTTCCGCAATTCTCAGGGAGAATTGAAGCATTTATCCGCAAGTTCATGCGGTCATATTGGCGGTACTACTGCTGTAGCGCCCGTTCAGTGGCGGTAGCCTCCTTGGTGAACTCGGCCACTGTCGTCGGTGGATTCCTCACAAGTCCGGCAAACAGTTGCTCCTTCACTCCCCGCATGAGATAGCGCAACTTCTTTTCTTCGGCTATCTCAGGATCTGCTCTGCGGAAAAGGCGGGCCATATATTCTACAAACATGGCAACGCTCTCATTTGGCTTCTGAACATGAGATTCCAGAAGTAGCTGCGCATTGTCTTTTCTGTCGCTGCTAGTGAATGTGTCTAGCAGCTTGGTGCAGAAGGCATCCCATGTGGTCAGTCTCCTCTCCCGATTCACAAACCACGTCCGCACACTATCTTGACAGGCAAAATAGGCATTAGCGATTTTTTTCTGGGAGCCCCAGTCATTATAACTGGCGACACGCTCAAAATGATCCAGCCAATCTTGGACATCTTCAGTGGCGTCACAATGAAAACTTTCTCGAATCATAGGATTTTCCAGGGTCACCTGCAATGAAGTTGCAGTGGCCATGGCAGAAGTAGGTAGACGCCATCCCGCAGGGTCCTCCAGGGGGTTGAACTTGAGCGTCAGGCCTAGCAGGCGACGGCTGTATCAGTGAACAGGGGTGTTATGTGTGGTAGTGCGCGAAGACAGTTTAGTGAATTGTGCGGGTGTGAACGTGAACATGGTGAGCGCAAGACAACGACGACAAAAAGCGTCAAGCACAAGGCGCCGCGGCACAAAGAAAAGCAAACAAACCAAGCGCCATCCAATTGGAAAGGACCACGGCGCTCACAGGGGCCAATGACCGATGCCCACGGAGCCCGAAGATAACCAATCCAAAAGTAACACACGGACCAGAGGGCAGAAAAACTAGGCACGCTGGCAGACGGGGGAAGAGAGTTCCAGAAGCGACATCAGGAGAAGGTCGGCCACCGAACCGGGGGTTGAAGACGGGCCGTTGGGTTCCGGACCCGAGCCTCCACGACTTCACCCAGCCGGGGCCTCCTGCAAGCCAGTTCCCGGACGTTGCCACTCCACCCGACTACGGATGGCTGCCCGAGGCCGGCGAACTCGTGAGCCCGTAGGCAGAACGCAAACAGTCGGGCCACGGGCCTGAGTTCGCACTGAGCTGCCTGGCCACGATGCCACCTCCAACTGCACGTGCCGCCACGCTGCCAGCGTTCCTTCTACAAGCCAGAGCTGCTGCGCTTGGGTTTCCTGCCCGTCGCTCAGCGACGCCGAAACGTTGGTGAGACAAACGTCGCCTCTCTCGTCACCTTGCCGCCACCCATCCGCGTCAACTTTCACAAGCGGTAGCCATAACTCCATAGCCCTGTCTCTGGTTGTGTTTTTGTTATACCATCTCCAAGGAGATAGCTCTGACTCTCAGTCTGTCATCATGCTGGTTTGAGTTATAGTTGTAGCATGCTGTGAATATTTCCTTGTGTGGTTGTACGTATAAGGTTGCTTTCCATACTAGCTTGCATTAAATGTTTTTGTGTGCTGTGCAACCAAACGGCTTCGTCCTTTGATTCGGTCCTCTGAGACCTGCTTTGAAATAAGAACCAGCTCATCACAAGGGGTTTCGACGCGCGAAGGTGAGGCTCCGCGAAGGGGTTCCAAGCATGAAGTAGTCGTACCCCACACTTCCACCAGTGACGTCCTAGTAGGAGACGAGAAACCCGGTGTACAGCACGTATAACAGTACTTTATCTGAGCAGTCAATGCGGCGGCGGCGGCGTCTCTATTTTTCCATCCGCGCGCTACTTCAGCGTCGCCTTCATGGCCTGGCAAATACCCGCGGCAGTGATATAGGATGTGGCAATATATACAAATTCGAAAGCAGATTTTCACTTACTTCAGCCTGTTTATTAAACTTCATCAATAAATATACACAGTAACAGTAGGGAGAAGCGCACTGATCCAAACACCCTTCTTGACTGATGATGTCAGCTATTGGCAATAGCAGCAGCATTTTCTGGACGCTTTATTACAAATTAAAGCATCCACAAAAGACTGAGGTACAAGCTTCTGTTGAAAAGAGAGCGTTTGAGAAAAAGGTGACTTCACGCTCCACATGTGAATTCCATGCACCGCGCACGACTGCAAAGCTTGGCTGAGATGTTGAAAGTAGCTTATGCTATTCGCGCACTATGTATTTTTCACGAAGCCCAAGGGGTGATTCAGGACCCCTTTAAACATAATAATGAAAAGACGTCCAAGGACTCTCACAAGCATAGAATCTACAGGCAACAAAAATATGAGTTAACAGAAAAAGCTCAGCAATAATTGCGTGCTGAAGAGTTGAAGTGCGACATTGGCACAGGGGACAGGGAACCAGACACGTGCTAGCTTTGAAGTATTTTATTAAGAGAAATAACACATATATATACAGTGAGGTTCCATGAAAGAACTAAGAAAAACATGAAAACCAAGAAATAATAAGTTTCACAACTCAGCACTACTGTGCAGCAGCAAGTGTACTTGAGAAAGTCCACTCTTGACAAAAGATGCACCTACGCGACCTTTACACATGAACCCTGTTAACACTGGATTTTTTCTGCTTCAACAATCTCTCGTGTGCACTGGCTTGGGGACCTGTACATTACCAAGCTTTTTGAAAGTATTAAAACCACTGAAACAGCCTCTCACATTATGGAATGTGCAGGCGATCCTTTCAGTGCACTTTCGCGAGAAGCTTCAAGGGCACAAAGGGTACTGAAATGGCATCTCAGCCATGTGGGCGAGCAGGCGTCAGGTTCAGAGTACTGTTTCGTGAGAAGCTTTGAGGGCATGTAAGGCAATGAAATGGCTTGTCGCTTGTGTGGATGTGCACAAGACTTTTCAGTGTGGACTAGTCCAATAAGCTCTGAAGACACAAAGCGCATTGAAACAGCCTCTCACATTAGTGGATGCGCAGGTGAACCTTTAGTGCAGACAGTTGCGAGAAGCTTCCCGGGCATGACGGCACTAAGTGGCATATGGCCTGTTTGAGTGCGCAGGTGTCGGTTCAAAATACTCTTTTGTGAGAAGCTCTGAGAGCATGCAGGGTAATGAAATGGCCTCTCGCCTGTGTGGGTATGCACATGCTTTTTCAGTGTGGACTTGTCTGAGAATCCCCAAGGGCACTGAAATGGCCTCTTGCCTGTGCAGATGCACACGTGACTCTTCAGTGTGGGCTTGTCTACAAAGGTCCGAGGACATCAAGGGCACTGAAATGGTTTCTCATCAGTGTGGGTGCGCACATGATTTTTCAGTTAGACTTGTCCAAGAAGCTTTCAGGGCATGAGCACTGAAATGGCCTCTCGCCTGTGTGTGTGCACATGATTCTTCAGTTAGACTTATTTGAGAAGCTTTGAGGGCATGAAGAGCACTGCAACTCTCGTCTGTGTGGGTGCACAGGTGTCGGTTCAGATGACTCTTGAGAGAAGCTCTGAGGGCATGCAGGGCACTGAAATGGTCTCTCGCCTGTGTGGGTGCGCAAATGATTCATCAGAGTAGACTTGCTTGAGCAGCTCTGAGGGAATACAGGGCACTGAAATGGACTCTCGCCTGTGTGGGTGTGCACATGATTCTTCAGTGTAGACTTGTCCAGAAGCACCGAGGGCATGAAGGGCATTGAAATGGCCTCTCGCCTGTGTGAGTGCGCGCACGATTCTTCAGTTAGACTTGTCCGAGAAGCTTTGAGGGCATGAAGAGCACTGAAATGGCCTCTTGCCTGTGTGGGTGCGCAGGTGTTGGTTCAGATGACTCTTTCGTGAGAAGCTCCAAGGGCATGCAGGGCACTGAAATGGTCTCTCACCTGTGTGGGTGCGCACATGCTTGTTCAGTGTAGACTTGTCCGCGCAGCTCTGAGGGCATGAAGGGCACTGAAATGGCCTTTCGCCTGAGTGGGTGCGCAGGTGTTGGTTCAGATTACTCTTTCGTGAGAAGCTCTGAGGGCATGCAGGGCACTGAAATGGTCTCTCACCTGTGTGGGTGCGCACATGCTTCTTCAGTGTAGACTTGTCCGCACAGCTCTGAGGGCATGAAGGGCACTGAAATGGCCTTTCGCCTGTGTGGGTGCACATGTGTCGGTTCAGATGACTCTTTTCTGAAAAGCTCTGAGGGCATGCAGGGCACTGAAATGGTCTCTCGCCTGTGTGAGTGCGCACGTGCTTCTTCAATGTAGACTTGTCCGAGAAGCACCAAGGGCATGAAGGGCATTGAAATGGCCTCTCGCCTGTGTGAGTTCGCAAGTGTTGGTTAATATTACTCCATTGTGTGAAGCTTTTAGGGCATGAAGGGCACTGAAACGGCTTCTCGCCTGTGTGGGTGCGCAAATGTTTCGTCAGAGTAGACTTTCTCGAGCAGCTCTGAGGGCATGAAGGGCACTGAAATGGCCTCTCGCCTGTGTGAGTGCGAACGTGACTCTTCAGTGTAGAATTGAGCGAGAAGCTCTGAGGGCATGAAGGGCACTGAAATGGCCTCTCGCCTGTGTGGGTGCGCAGATGTCGGTTCAGCAGACTTTTTTGTGAGAAGTTCCAAGGGCATGAAGGGCACTGAAATGGCCTCTCTCCTGTGTGGGTGCGCAGGTGTTGGTTCAGATGACTCTTTTGTGAGAAGCTCTGAGGGCATCCAGGGCACAGAAATGGCCTCTCGGCTGTGTGGGTGCGCAGGTGTTGGTTCAGATGACATCTTTGTGAGAAACTCTGACGGCATGAAGGGCACTGAAATGGCCTCTTGCCTGTGTGGGTGCGCAGGTGTCGGTTCAGCAGACTTTGTTGTGAGAAGCTCTGAGGGCATGAAGGGCACTGAAATGGCTTCTCGCGTGTGTGGGTGAGTACGTGAGTTTTCAGTGTGGACTTTCTTGAGAAACTCTGTGGGCATAATGGACAATTAAATGGCATCTCCCCTGTGTAGATGCGCAGGTGTTGCTTCAGATTAACCTTTTGGCGAAGCTCTGAGGGCACAAAGGGCACTCAAATGGCCTCTTGCCTGTGTGGGTTGCAGGGTTGCTTCAGCTTGAACGTTTTTGAGAAGCTCCAAAGGCAGAAATGGAATTCAAACAGATGCTGGCTCGTATGGATTGTGGTGCGTGCTTCAGATCACTTTTATCCATCTCATGGGCACAGGAGTTACAGCCGTGGCAATATCCTTGATATGACTGCACCATCTGCAGTTGCTTGACGGCTGGAATGGCACAATGCTGCACCAAGAAAACAAGACATGTTACCTGAGCAATACTTTTCACTTCAAAAGAAAAATGTTAGTACAATATGCCAAAGAAATGAAAGAACATAGATACTAGTTCAAAAGATCAGCTTTTTCGTTCAATAAGTCTTGTTGGTGATTTTAGATCAGACCAGAGAAGAGCAGGATCACCATTTCGATTTGCTGAATATATTTTTGTTTGTGCAATGACCAATTTTGTGAAATCTACATGTTTGCTTAAAACATTTTTTTAACTGTAAAACATCCTAGTGAGTGAACTAGGAGTATAGTATTAGCACAAGCTGTTTTTTCAACCAAATGCAACAGCTCAAACATTCAGTAATACTCTCATAAGCCTGGTGACCAAAATAAGAGCAGTATTTTGTCTCAAACTAGGATTTACCATATTGTGTGTTGTGGTAGACTGTTACATTTTCGAAATTTATAAATGCTGCAGACTCACTTGAGTCTAGGCAGGAGTGTATAAACTCAAAATGCAAACATCAAGGAACAAAATAAAACAAACACTAGAAAAGAAAATTACATAGCTAAACTCGTAAATATGTCCACATTTCAACTTCTACCATTGCTTTTAGGCAATTCATGCAATTCCTTGCCTAATAACTGAATATCTATATATATCATTCATGGCATGTAGCTGCTGTATCATTCTTTTGTGGTTTTGATGAGCGTTCATACGAGAAACGGGTCAAAGATAAAGCAATTTCGTAATGTTGGATGTTGTTATGGCATATTAAATACAAGAGTTTTAGCCTGTTTGGTGTGTCTTGACTGGTGAAGACGTACTCAGCATCTGCAATACAATATCATTTGTTCTGTAGTGATTGCAGATGAAGCTAACTACTATTCGCTGTACTTATTCTAATTTCAATTTTTTTTTTTGGTTACAGATACCGCGGAGCTTACATATATTCGAGGAAGCGTAGTGAATGCTGCATGCATTACCTCGATGGAGGCTCCTGAAAGTTTGCGACAAGGGTCCCATAATGTTCTGAGAGCGCTCGCACAAATGTTTTCAATGTGCTTGTTCCAACTACCTCATGTGTTCCATTAGCATGTGTTTCCAATAGGCAGAACCATCATTAAGTACAATGTTGCCAATGAAATATGGAAATGTAAAGGTGTCTTCATGCTGCTGCTTATCCTCATAACAAAGCACTTATTAATGTTTAAGTTCATTTCCCACTCTTCACACCAGCGGCAAACCTTATCAAGATCATTGCTGAGGCTAGTTTGATTGGCTCTTGATTTAACTACTGTGTACATTACGCAGTCGTCCGTAAAAAGCTTTATTTTAAACCGGAATCAACTATGTTTGCTATGTCATTGACATATATTAGGAACAGAATGAGTCCCAAGGCTGACCCCTGTGGTACGCCTGACATGACAGGAAGTGTCTCAGAAATACAATTGCCGACCTCGACGTACTGAACAGGCTTTGAGGCAGGCTCTGGTAAAATGTACAAGTTTGGTGTCTATCCCAACTGCATAAAGCTTATACAAAACTTTATAATGGGGCACTTTATCAAAGACCTTGGCCAAGTCTAAAAATATTGCATCTATTTGTTCCCTGTTATTAACTGCGAAGTGATATATTGTAAAGAGCTGAATTACAGTCGACAAGCCTTCCCTAAAACCACGCTGGACTTCAGACAGCAAGTTGCTATCATCTGGGTATTGTTTAAGGTGCCGACAGATCACAAGCTTTAACATTTTGCAGCAAAGTGAGGTCAGTGAAATAGAAAAAAAATGAACTCTCTTATCATGACGGTCGCGCGCATTCACTGTCAAGAACGCCAATGAACACTGTATTTAAAACACGGCCAAAAAGCGGTCAAGAAACTGAACATGGAGTGAATACCTGCATCAGAAACTTTGTTTTTCACGCATTTTAATCATGAGAGACCTTCCACAGAGCGCATACCAGACTGCAAAGTAAAAACTAACAAAGAAACAATATCCTGGCCACAACACTCTTGTCTGTGAATGCAGATATGGATGCTGGACGGCTCTAATGCTGAGAAAGAGTGTAAGCAACTTGAAGCAATTGCCGTAGCGCAGGTTCAAGTTGAAGAAGAGGGTCCAACATATGAAGCAGGGCACTTTATTATTTTTGGTCTTAATTAAATAGCGTGATCTGAAATCTTTGAGCTCACTTTTATCAGTTTACACTTTTTGGCTGAACAAGACTTTTAGGAAAACTATCATTTCCAAGCTGCTTGCCCAAAACCTACTTTCAATATAGTTTCTGGGCTCAAATTTTGATTTATAAATTTTTATTACCACAATATATTATTACCTATGCAGACACATAATGACAATTGAAAAATTTAACAGCTTCAAAGTCATCATACTGATACTAGAAATGTAATGAAAACATGTGACTAACATTATTCGTAACCCCTCTAGAAGGTATCTAAAGAAATCAATAAGTCTACATTAGAGTTTTCCTAAGGTTACGTGCTTAATCAGTCTGTATGACAACCATAACTTCTTTTATATTTGATCTGTATTAATGAAATTTAGGAAATAAACAAGATACATAAACGTTAAAATTTTTATAAATATCTGTGCAATGGTTCAAAAGTTAATTTTCAGCGTTACATCCCCATTATGGGCTCATATAACATTGGTATAGGTACTGTCAATTATATAACATTGGTATAGGTACTCTCAATTGCAAAAGTTTAGGAGACGCAGGATCCGCCACCAAGAAGCTGAATTCTCACGAAGCGTGGTCACACAGCCTCAAATTAAATGCTCCAGCATACGGTAGCCTTCGCCACCTACACAGTGATTCATTAAGTTAGAAGTGACATGCCTTAACAGTGCAGGAATTCAAATTTGCAGAGGAAACCGCAGACCGTAAACTTTTGCGGTTGACTGTACAATTTTAGATGTACACACCGCATTAACGATGCATTAAATACATATAGTTATAGTAAACATATTCCAACATTTTCCTTTCTCGTTACAATATCTTCCTGACATCCTTCATATTTTGCACCGAAGAATTATACATACAATCCATTGCAAGAAAAAAAAAAAAAAAAGCTATGTTACGGGCAGCTGTATAGAATTGTTTTCAGATGTCACAGTTGCCCCAACAGATGGCGTTGGTGCTGGCTTTGATCACATTTGCGCTAACGTTTGCAAATGCCATTCGGTGCTTAAAATTGGATATTATGTTGGAATTGGAAGTTAATCAAAGATCGGTAAGCTGCTTGGCTTTGGGAGCCCACGGCAAAAGCACGAATGAGGCAGTGCAGGCGGACATGGGTTGGGCCTCATTTGAATTTGGAGAAGCTCAGAGCAAAATTAGTTGTGAAGAAAGACTCAGGAACATGGATTGAAAATAAATGGGCACCTAAAGTGCACAAATATCTGTACGCCAAAAGCGTGGACAGAGAATGGAAGAAGAGGTGAAGAAAGTTGGCAACCAGGTACAATGTAATTGAGAGTGTAAGTAGACAACCAGGAGTTATCAAAAAGAACGTTAGAGGTACAGAGACAGTAAATCTAATGCAGTAAAAGATAGAAACAAGCAAACCATGCAGATTTAGAAGAATGGCAAGAAAGAAATTAGAAGGAAAATTTTGCACGATAACACAAAGGGCAGTGCCTTGCTATTGAGGCACAAGCTGGTTGCCTAAGGACAAAAACAACCGAGCAAATATTCGCAACAGGATGAAGCATGCGTCTCCTGCAGCGAACATCGGGAGACCACTCCGCACATCCTAATGGAATGCGAAGGGATTCACCCAGTGAGAAATGTAGGTAACGCACTTTCCAGAAGCTCTTGGATTAACGTGGACGGAAGCATCAACCGGTCAGCAGTTGAGATAAGCAAGAGACGTTTAGAGTATTGGTGGAAAAAAAGCAGGGAAGAGATTGATACGACCGGATCCATTACAGGCATATGTAGATAGATAATTTTCGAGCAAAAGAAAAAAAAGAAGAAAAGGTTAAAAGATCTATACAGAAATGCTAGAATAAAGAGCATGTATAGCATACCTTTCGCTGACTGTCAAAACTGATCAACAAGAAGAAAGTAAGGGATATTTGAAATTATAACGTGGGAAAAGATTGAGGAAGCCGTAAAATATGGACACAGCATTAAATCAGTAAGAAAGCTTGGCATAGGACGACAAGGCAAGATGTATGCACTGAAAGATAAGCATGGTAATATCATCAGAAATTTCGATGACATAGTAAAAGCAGCGGAAGAATTCTATACTGACCTGCACAGTGCCCAAAACAGCCAAGCTACTTTCATTCGAAATAGTGACGAACCGGATACACACGCTCCTTATATAACTAGAGATGAAGTTAGAAGGGCCTTAAAAACATGACCAGGGGAAAAGCTGCTGGAGAAGATGGAATAACAGTAGATTTAATCAAAGATGGAGGAGATATCATGCTTGAAAAGCTTGTGGCCCTTTATACGCAATGCCTCACAACTTCAAGTGTACCAGAGAGCTGGAAGAACGCCAACATTATACTTATCCATAAGAAGGGAGACGTTAAAGAATTGAAGAATTACAGACCCATTAGCTTGCTTTCAGTATTATATAAAATATTCACCATGATAATTTCCAATAGACTCAGGGCAACACTTCACTTCAGCCAACCAAGAGAAAAGGTTGGCTTCAGGAAGGGATATTCTAAGATGGATCATATCCATGTCATCAATCAGGTAATCGAGAAATCTGCGGAGTACAATCAACCTCTCTATATGGCTTCATAGATTATGAAAAGGCATTTGATTCAGTAGAGATACTAGTAGTCATAGAGGCATTGCGTAATCAAGGAGCATAGCAGGCATACGTGAATATCTTAGCAAACATCTACAAGAATTCCACAGCTACCTTGGTTCTCCACAAGAAAAGTAGAAAGTTACCTATCAAGAAAGGGGGTCCCAGGCAAGGAGACACAATCTCCCCAATTCTATTCACTGCATGCTTAGAAGAAGTATTCAAGCTCTTAGACTGGGAAGGCTTAGGAGTGAGGATCAACGGCGAATATCTCAGCAGCCTTCGGTTTGCAGATGACATTGTGCTATTCAGCAACAATGGAGACGAATTACAACAAATGATTGAGGACCTTAATCGAGAAAGTGTAAGAATTGGGTGAAGATGAACATGCAGAAGACAAAGATACTGTTAATAGCCTGGCAAGGGAATAAGAATTGCGGATCGGCAGTCAGCCTCTAGAGTCTGTAAATGAGTACTTTATCTAGGTCAATTTCTCACAGGGGACCCTGATCATGAGAAGAAATTTACAGAAGAATAAAATTGGGACAAAGATTTGTGACAAAGATTGGTGAAATTTCCACATTCATGTGGTGAAGTCGAAAGACTCGGCTTTTCTTTTCTCCTCTTACCTGTCCAGACCACTGCTCTCTGCTAAAACTAGACTTTAGCTTCTTGTTGGTTGGATTCATACAGCTTTTCTAATGCTTACATTTGGGGCTACCCCATTAATATAGGCCTCGTGCTAAGCTTCAAGACAAAAGGATGTCAGCATCACTGAACCAAAATTAGAAAAAGCAGAACACTAGAAACATGAAGACGAAGGAGACACACTCAATCATTGTCATCACATGTAGATGAAGGTAATTTAGAACCACTTCACAACTGGAAGGTTATGTGCTAGACACACGAAGAACACATATGCCAGCTTTATCCAGTACATAGGTGTTGAGTGGGCATTGGACAATCATGGCAGCTATGGCACAATCTTGCTCTCCAGGATCAATATTCTCCTCTGACATCAATATTCTCCTCCTCCTATAGCCTTGCAAAGGATTTTGGTTTTCTACAGATGGGCAGAAGGGGACACTAGCAGACATCAAAACAAGCAAGGGACTTCTAAATCTCTTTGCATGATAACATTTTGCGCAGGGCAGCCATCATAGCAAGTTTTAGTCAAAGCGAATTTTCATACCAACACGTAAAGCAATATACTCCAGTGCTAGCTGCAGAACTGCCAGCACCGCAGTTCACCAATTAGGGAACGAAATAAGCAAAAAGATACTCAACATTGGTTTAAAATTTAAATAGCTGATGAATAAGTGTCATAGCAGGTGCACTGATTGACGATAGTTAAACCTTGATATAAAGAAGTAGTAAATCGGCACTTAGTTGCATTGAACTAACGCTACACTGAAATTCAACCTCTTTGCAAAGTACTCTCGCCAACCGATTCCTTTGCTCGAAAGAAGCGAAAGAATATAACTTTACCCCGTTTTCCCTAAAGTCCCTATATAAGAAAAGTACCGCCATCTACTCTTTCCTCCGCCACCTCCTTTCCTAAAGCGCCTGCTTTTTTCTTACTTTTTGCTTGCCAAAGCCAAGTGCGACGGTGGCGCACCTAGAAAGTCCACGTTGAAGCTTTCAAGCCGGGCGCGCGCGCCGCGCTGCCGACTGCGCGCAGAGGTCTTTCAACATGGCTCTGAGGCGGAAAAAAAGAAAATATAAAGAAGTGAAAAGCGCGCGCTATCATCGTCCAATCGGAGATACAGGAGAGAAAGAAGCGGCGTTTATCAAAGGATGGTGGTACTTTCTATAGGGACTTTAGTTTTCCCATTCCCACTATTCCCAAACACGGGCCACCAATTCCATAATGAAGTTTTTCCGTTACATTCTATTTGCGGTAAAAGTGTATGTTAAGTTTCACGTGCTTTCGCTGGGAATTTGTACCTTTTTTTCTTTTTGAGCGAGTACAGTATAGCATCTTTCAATTTCAATCATGGAGCGCTAGCTATCTGTGGTATCTCGAAAAGAGCGGGCGACATCCTTTATCTCGCCGATCGAGATTTGCCGTCAGGAGAGAAAGTGTTGCGTTTAGCACTATGATACTCATGCTTCTGATTTGCCACAGGAGGTAGGGAGCATTAGTCTTGGAGGCAGCAGAAAAGTACGGCACACCAAATCGGACACAATAAAGTTCGTGTCACCGTCACCAAGCTGGCCCTAAAAAACACGTGTGGAATACAAAACCTCCATGTACAAAACAACGGTGCGCAGATGATGATAACGAAGTAGCCACCAGCCGTTTGTGCGATGTGGTCAGTGGTGCCACGGCTGATGATTTATCAGTAGATCTACTGATATTTAAAATTTTCTGTTGGTTGAGTGATAATGCACTTGAATCTAGATATATTGTCTTTTCTGTGGAAACAAAAACAAGAACTGCTATTTTTTCAGTACTGAGGATGGATAAATGGACGGATGCTACGAGCGTCCTCCTTGAAACGGGCAGTGGGTTGCTCCATCAAGCTCTGTTTTTATTTGTCTAATGCCTTACCTATATTTTTGAGAAAACACACAGTGTAAAGAATTCTAGCATGAAACGTTCTGAACCATTACTGGGGACTCTGTTTTGTACGCATGTTTGTTTGTGGTCTCCTACTTTTCTGCTACCAAACCTCAATCCCTTTACTATCCTCTAATGCGGACATGTTACTTTCCCCTGCTCTCCCTGAACTCAAAGTACAGTACTCAGACCAGAGTTAATATACTGACTCTTACAGTAGCGTACCCAGGATCTCTGCCCGGGGGGGGGGGGGAGGGGGGGGTTGACAGTTTGCCAATACCATTAAATAGCACTTATTTCAATTTCTTCACAGGAAATTGTCAAAAAATGCCTTTTGTGAGTGTGCAGACGATGGCGCGTCTATATCTTAGCTGCAGTATTCAAATGCGCAAGGAAAGAAAAGGGTCAAACAAAAGAGGGGGTAAGTCGGCCTCAGGGGGGGGGGGTTACAAACCCCCGCACCCCCAACCCCCCCCCCCGTCGGTGCACACTGGACTCTTATATTAAACTCTATGATCAGACACTGTACTCAAGGGCTCCAAGGAGGTCAGAGGAGCCTAGACTGGCAGCTGGATAGATAACTCCCATTCCAATAAAAACGTGGTCCCACGTTTCCCTAGCTTTACGTAAACGTTGCACTCATGCGCAACCACTCCATCGCACCTTCGTTTTTTCGTTTTTTTTTTTCAAGTCAAGTTGTATTGCCTCACAATGTGTCGGCGGTGGTGGTGGTGTCACGCTTAAAACATGTGGAAAAACTTGCGAAATTGGCATGGAAGGGTACGAATGTATGACTAACGTGACTTATAAGTCAGGCCATAAATATACCATCACATGCTTGTCAGTTACGTCACAATTAACGATAATAAATCACGTGGGGCTGCGCATCCCGCATTTGGATATGTGGATAGAGCCAAGGAAAAGCAAGACAGAAGAAAAGCCGTATAGGGAAACCAGCAACTACCATGACCCATCAGTGGTCGCTGGTGTGTCGCGGGGAGGGAAAAGGGGGAAAGAAAAACCAAGGGCTTTTGCCAAGGAAACAAGCGTAAAGACC
>NW_023605613.1:0-60001 GCF_013339745.2 Dermacentor silvarum
CACTGAAAAGTAAGGATGGATGTTCAGCCTTGCTGGTGTGGCATGTCATAGGTTGTAACCCACCATATTTTTAACCAAGCAATTAGGAAATTATATGGTCACGCCGTACCATCAGTACAACTGAAGTGTTGCTTCCCCAAGGAGTCTCACTGCCACCTTCCCCATTTTGTACACACTTTGTAAATACAAACTAGCACATGGTATGTAGTCACATTATATGCTGTCTGTATGCTTGGTGAAGTGCACCAAGCATTTTCTCACTCTTAATACCTGGGCTCATGCTGTCTTTTTTTAATAATAATTATTCAATAACCTTACTCAATACATTGCTGTGAGAACAATAGTTGGCTTAACAGTAGCACTGCACACATACCCTCATACCACATTGCAGACATACTCTATAGAGGCTGGCCACAATCAGCGTAACTGAAAGCCAGCTGAACAGGGTGCGAGTTCATGTGCATCAAATAAATGTCTGGTCCATTGAGAGGTTATATATCTGTCTGTGATATAATTATCAATTCAGAATACATATGGCAGAAGAACAATACACAAGACAACACAATCAAGTTCCCTGTGAGAAGCTGCTTTTTGCCACTATTACATGCAGCAAAAAGACTTCATTAAGCACCACTATGGCTTGCGTGCCTCTTTGTGCATTGTACAAGAAGTAAAGTTGGGCGAATGTAAACGTTTTCAAATACGAATTGAATAAAATATTATTTATCAAATATTCAATAGTCATACGACGACACACGTACCTGTAGTAACAATATTTATTTTCATATAAAAAAATTAGGTACCACACCTTAACTAGTGCAAAAAGAGAGCTAAATATTGGGCACAAAGGATAAGTTTTAAATGCAAGAATACTAATTGTTACGTAAAAAAATCGACATAAACAGTCTATCAACAGCTTTAGAGCCTGGCTGCAAAGAAGCTTTTCAAGAAAGAATGGCCTCTGAATTGCTAGCTTTCAAAAACGTGCAATATATTGTTCCCAAGAAAACATCAACGTTGTAGAAAAAAAGAAAGAATAGCCGATGAAGGACCTACGTGTCGTAGACATATGTAAAACTACTCGTTGCAAGGAAAACAGCACAGACTTGTAGCATAAAAGATCAGTCTGCTAGATCAAGAAATGTGTGGTCACCTTTCGCGTGAAAAAAAGCCTATGGGAAAGTTTTGTTGCAAATATGACTGAAAGATACTTTCGTCAACGTGCTTGCCTTTGGGAGGCTACATACACTTGTTCACATGCAAGTACCTGTCGCCTATTCATTGTTAAAGAAGTTCAGGTAATATAATGACACGAGAGCCTCCTCTGATTAGGAAAAAATAATAGTTGTGTGGTCATATATAGATAACATTTAGAATGTCAAGGTACCCTTTTCCATATTATGCAAGTACTCATGAAAGACAAGACTGCAAGAAACAGCATAAAACTAATGCAAAATCTATAACTGATTATGTCAATGAGATTTCCATTTCATGCGGCAAAGTATTTCACAGGGCAGATAGGATGTGACATCTGTGATTCAGAGATACGTCATTGTATCGGGGCACAAGTATTGTACCACTGATAATTTTGGGAATAAAGAAATAACAAGCATTGATTCCCGGTATGTCACCATGCCACTTGTATCTTAAAAAGGACTATCACTTATATGTCAAGCTTGCACCATTATGTTTATGTGACCATACATGTGTACCCCATCTGTAATGAACCGTTGCTATAAGTTCTGACCACTGTCATGTCATTCCCGCACATTAATTGCGATTTTGTACAATACACCTAGAAAACTTTTGAGCGGCATTGCAGTACTTTTTCTTGTATGTGCACACTGGCTTTCTGTCACAACACCCACTTCGCATCCATGATAAATGCTGCAGTCAAGCAAAATAGAGTTTCAGACTAAGGTACCTAAACTGCTTTCATTCCAGAAAACCCCAAACAAGGTTTAGATTCTTGAGGACACAAGTTACTTGAGTCCTTTGATCTAAGGCTGTTTTCTGCATGTAATGATTGTTAGGATTTCTGCTGTGCAAATCAATGTTAACCTGATAAAAGGGATGGCAAGCCAAAACTTGCATTCGTGATACTAGTTACTATTGGGGCCAGATTAACCTATGGGCTAAGGGGGCTGCAGCTCCAGGCTAGGGGGCCCTGTGAGAAAAATGTTTCCTTGAATTAAACTTTATTTCTTGCGTACAGTACAGAGTAAAACATAATGTGAACAAATACATTGGGATCCCTAGCTCGAGGCCAGTTGCAATCCATAAAAAATGTAGAGGAAGCAAAGCAATTAATTTAGCACAGACACATGTACTTAAACTCAGCAACAATATCCACTTTACATTAGAAGAAGTAGAGAATACAATACAAAGAATCTTCAAAATGCAAACGGTATCATTGAACATCTACAAGTAAAGGAAAATGCACCATAAAAAAGAAAAAGGAAGCGGTGAATGTATTTATAAACATAAAAAAGATAACGAAAATGCAGTTTTAATTATGACTGAAAATTAGCTGCATTTCTAACTTACGTGGGCTGAATGTTCCTCTGGACTACTCCAACACTTCAAATTCTCCGTTTACCACACACATTACAAGCCTTTTGAACCAGAAAATTTTGTTTTAGTGCACTGCATGTACAGCGTCCTGATTCGGTAAAGTTGGTAGCAGAGAGTGGGTAGTCAGTAACAATGCTACCATTAACCATTACAAGAGTTAAAAAATTTAGTAATGAAGTAAACGGTAAAATGTGTACGTGTTGAAAGAGAGGTGTCGTGTTAGCATTGTATTGTGAGGAAGTCATAAAGTGGACAGCCCTCTTTTGAAGTTTTATAAATGGCTCAATGTATGAATGGCCCAGAGATGTAACACAGTACCACAGATGGCAGTACCACAGAAGCGGAAATAAATTTCTCGAAGGCTTTCTGTATCAAAACAATTTCGGCTCTTGAGCAGAATATAACAAGCCTTGCCGAGATTTTTGCAAAGCTTGTCAATGTGAGGTTTACATAGAAACAACTCATCTAATTTGTACAACCCCTTGATGGGCCCCTCAGAAATTTAAGAGGACCGTTTGCCAGGGCCCTGTGGAAAATTTTAGTTATACTATAAAAGTTGTAAAGTGTCTTCCAAGGAGTATTCTACCACAATAATTCTTTAAAACGGCATAGTAGCAGCCGAAATAGAAGCAAAGAATCTGTATTACAAGAACGTGACCTGCTCTTCGTGCACAGAGGCATTCTTTCTTTGCCCAACCAGCAACGCAAAGGACCTTTCTCTCTTGCCTACTCCCATATAAGAAATGAGGGTTCGCCTCCTTATCTCTTTTTTTTTGCAAAACACCTAATGCACCTTTCTTCATTGTTTTTATTTAGATAACGACAACGGCATAATACATCTATGTTACATTTACAAGTCGAACTGTAATGAGTTTGTTAACATGATGGCAGATCATTAATGTAAGGAGATGGATCGTTGCGAAGGTGCATGAAGCTAAACATTGTTCCCTCGTCAATTCCACGCCTTACGTCTCTCATGTTGCCTAGCTTTCTGTTGTCCTTTGGTGCAGGCTACATGGTGACGTTCACAAAAGATTTACAGATGTTAGGCCCTTCTCGCATGCCCGTCTTGTAAGATGAATTACTGTGGCGGTTAGCACTGGTAACATCAGTAGCCACCCTAACTGTGATTACGCAGCAACATGGCTCCGCCCATGCAGCCCAGACCACCCGATTCAATCTCAATTTGCCCTTTTACTAGCTGTATGCCCTGACAGCAATAAATAAATGGTAAAATCCATCACTGCGTAGTCTCATCTCATGCTGAGGACAAAGCATTAGGTATTTTTTGTTGTTCTTATTGAGATCAGATGTTTGTTTTGACACTGCTAGGACTACACAGGCAGTAAAAGTGGTTCGGTTTCTATTTAGCAGGTGGCACCACAGCAGTAGCAATGGTGATGCATTGACGATGCAGAATGCTGCGAAGGAGTCATTGTTCACTGCATCATTAATTCCTACTCTGCTCTAGTACGGTACGTGATGACAGTTGTGAGCAAACGTCAAATACACGCTGAGCAGATGGCACGGTGCATGTGAACATTTATCAGGGTGTTCACTTTTACTAAAACTGGCTCAGGAGGCTGTATTGAACTGCTCAGATAGCGTGTCGATGAAGCGAAGCCCAACAGTAGCATTCATGGAAACGCAGCCTTTAGTTACAACGTAGGAACATTTGTTGCGTCACTGCTCCAACAGTGGCTGATGTATCGAAAGGATGGCAAGCAGACGCTGCGCAGCTGACGCAGCATGGATGAACACATCTTGAGGGGAATTCAGCCTTCCTATTGGCTAAGAAGCCCTGCCGCTGCCCCAGTGCTGCAAGGAACTACTGAGATGGAGTATAACTGGCAAAGCACGTTGTTCAGCATGAAAGGTTGGGCAGTGGCAGAGGTGCGTTGCAGTGTCGTCACATCCGCAAAAGATAGCATGCGGCACATTTGCATTGTTTACATTACAGCACATGACACCTAGCACAAAATTAATAATTGCAATACGTGGAGCAGTGATATAACTTTTAAGCTGTTCCCTAGCCTACCCTCTTCGTAAAGAGTAAAATGTGCAGTGACAACACTGGAAACAAACACGTGTACAAAGCAAGGAAAGCTGGTTTGATACAAAACCCACACTCAGATGCAAAGAGCACAAACGACCAGCAGTACTTCTGCACTGTTTACTTCAGAGCACATGCATAAAAAGCACCCTAAGGAGCTTGTAGTGTGTTTGCAACTCAGCAGCTGCTTAGCTACAAGAAAGTTCGGCCAAGGACAAGGCGGTTTCATTATTTTTCAATGTATGTGTACAAGTACGGTTTGTTTCCGCCTCCTTGAATTTTGGTTTTGGCATCCATGAATTTTGGGTCTAATGTTCTGTACAAACCGTTCTGTATGCACGGTTCACTTCAGAGCATATGCATATCGCATAAAACGAATACTTATACGCCTATCACCACTGCGACACATTGCACGTATACATAACAGTACCGTTCACCTCGTACAGTGAGAACCCCAGCACTCAAACGCTCTGTACGGGTTCGCGGTCACCAAGGCGCATCGCAGCCCCCAAAACAGCTCACATGAAGCAAGGCGCAAACAGCACATTACGAATGGCTGCGATGACGCGACAATAAAGCTAATCGCTACAGGTCATATGGTCACTTCTTAAACACAAACCAGCACTGCACAATGCGCATACACGTATGAGCTTCGCAGCGATGAAGCGCGCACACACAACACCTAGGTACACCATACGCTGAGATGGGCGACCGCACTATTTTCGTTCTGGCGCGTACTGAATGCATTTGTCATGCTTAGAATGCGCGTGTATGTGATGGCCTTCGCGTTTGTACTGCTGGTACTGCACAAGCGAAATACGGCCCAACACACACGAAATCGCCGGTTTCATTGCTTCCGACGCTCGCGTAAACACAACACATTTCCATCTGTTGCCGTTGACGATCGCACGCGCTGAAGAGGTCAGACAGGGTACATCGGATTGCTGCGTTCGACGACTGTCTCCGCGAGTGCTGGGTAACTCTTGCAATGATCCCACAAAAACACAAAAACGACAAAAAAAAACTGCCACAGCAGCCTAGGCGCCTAGACCTCGCGCTTCGCTTCGCTTCGAACCAGCGCCATGTTTGTGCGGTCGCCGCATACATGCTGCATACTGGAAAAAGTTCACGACCGCCTCTCGTGACGTCAGAGCAGCCATTTTAAGCGGACCGCGCGAGGGCGGTGCGGCTTGCGGCGATGTGTGGCTCGAGCGTGTACAGGCCCTTATGAACCGAGCCGCCAACCACACTACCGCCGCCTCGGCCACGACGTCTGGTGAAGGGTGGGGGTGGGAGGATCGCCTGACGAGTTCAGAGAAATAACGCAGCACTACAGACTGGCTAGGTGCAAATTTTCGCCACCGCACCAGAAACTGAACAAGAGACAGGCGGTGGCATGGCGACAGCTGCAGACAAGAACGTTTGTAAACCCGGTGATCTTGAATCTCTGTTACCCAGAGCTTTATTCGTCAAACCAGTGCAAGTTTTGTGAGGCCAGGGCAACCCTGGAACACATGTTATGGGAGTGCAAGCAAGGGGGGTTCCAGATGGGGACGCAGCCTCGAGCCGACCGCGCTGGGAGACTACGCTGCTCAGCTCCGCCCTCGAAGACCAACTCTGGGCCGTCCAGCGGGCCGAGGAAGCCGCCAGAGCTGAAGGGCTCGTGGCCGACACCTAGGCAGGGGCATTCGCCCAATACCCAAATAACTCGCCGCATTATAAATAAAGTAATCGTTCGTTCGTTAACCTCAAGAACACAGAGTTTTACAGAAGGGGGTGGGGTACAAAAGGTCCCAGTTTCGCCCGAAAGGCGAAGCATCGATTGCGACAGCAAATGAGCAGACAGCTATACGAAGTAAGGATAGTAAAGTCAAACCTCGTTAATAAGTACCCGCTTAATACGTAATTGCGGTTTAAACGTAGCCGCGAAGATTCCCCCACCCAGCCCCCATTGAGTGGCGCACCGACGGGGAGGGGGGGTGTTTCGGGGGTTGTAATCCTTCCCTGAGGCCGATATAACCCCCCCCCCCCCCTTTGTTTCACCCATTTTCTTTCCTTGCGCCTTTGAGTACTGCAACTAAGGTGTAAGACGCACAGTCATCTGCACACTCGCAAACTTGCGCAAAAAGCGCATTTTTTGACAATTTCCCGCGAAGAAATTGAAGTTAGTGCTGTTTAGATGGTATTGGCAAACTAAGGCAACCTGTCAACCCCCCCCCCCCTCCCCCCCTTGGCAGAGATCCTGGGTGCGCTACTGACCCCATGTATTGGCTGACCGCCTAAGCCGTAGTAGCTCATTGCCCACCAAAAGGTTAGTGTGTGTGTGTGTGTTTGTTTGTGTGTGTAAACTTTATTTAAAGAGGTCCGGAGGCTCGACTTAAGCCGAAGCGGGCCGCTCCCACGTTGACACTGTCAGGCCAAGCCCTTCAGCGACATCATGGGTTAGTGCGTACTATTTTTCTTGTTCTACCTGCACAGGAACAGAATCGGCAAAGTCACATTTGCGCAGACGTTAGATTGTCGAGTTGCGACGCCCGGAAGACAGTCGCCAGCGACAGTGAACTTCCAACATGGCCATCATGACGTATTTCCTGCTCGTACAGCTGTTGCCGATTGCCATGCACAAAAGCGTGGCCTTCGAGATAAGTTCCCAGTAACGCGGAGAAGCTGCCGGTAGGGGGTGCGAATTCGCTGTCGCCGTTAGGGTGCCTCGATGCTAGCGCCGCCGTTCAGGGTTGTGCCATCCTTTGACCGCGCCCGCGCCGCCGCTTTCTCGCTGCGACGCCATCTTGAGTCACAGCGAGCGGTTGCGAGTGCTTGGTGCCGGTGCTTAGTTCGAGACACAGTGCGCGCGGATGCTTCGCTGACGCTTCTACTTGCTGGACAGTGTTCAGCCGCATGAATGACAAGCTTGTCAAGTGCATCGAGTCGACATGACGGGCTGTTGTGTTCCCAAGTGCACCGGATCGACGCGTAAAGGGCTTCGTTGTTTACGCTTCCCCCGGGACCCAGAGCGAAGGAAGAGATGTGAAGCCCAAGTAAAGCGGTATCACTGGAAGGCAACGGATACCTCCTACATTTGCGAGGTAAGTGTCAAGCAAGTTTAGACTATCGCATCGTGTTTTTCATTTAAATAAGAAAGTATTGTCTGATCCTCGCTCACGAACTAAGCACTGCACCGATGCTGAGTAGCCTATGGTTTGCGAGCGCGCGTCGCATAGGCTTTTGCCGTTTTGATCGGCGCAGTCTATGCGAGTAGTACCCTTATTTTAAGAACTGACGGAAATGCTTCGCCGCCAAATAGCTTTACATTAGCTACAAAGCGTCATGTAAACCACCTATTTTACTTTTTCACGGGAAGCACACATCGTGTGTTTCTTGTTTCTTTTTTTTTCCCCTCAGTTTCTTTTTTCGCTACTGGTTATTTGGGACTAAAGAACGCAGTGCTTCTTCTGGGGAGAGCGGCTGTTGTGTACGTGGCAAGCGAAGCATTGTGATTTTCTCTATTCTCAGCAGATATCTTGCGGATCTCAGGTTGTTACGTTATATAGCTGATTTTTTAGACGAATATATTTGTAGCGTGGTGCTCGTAAGCCGATGGTCATTCGTGCTCATTCCGGATCGTAGTGGGTACTGTGACGGTCTTTAAATGCCTGTGCACGGTATGCCCAGGTGTAGTAGAGTTAAGGGGCATCACGGGACCAAAATGTTTCGGCGCTTTCTGGCATGGTGTCTGTTGTAGCCTGTGCATTTCTTCGAAACGTGTGAAGCGAGGTAATACAGCATTACTTCGGCGAAAATTTATTTTTAAGCACTGTAATAGGTTCTCTGTATTTACAAGGCAACATTTCATATCAATAATCACTTTTGTTGTTTTACTTGTCCTTAGAAACACTTTGAAGAGGACCACTACGAAGGAAATCGACAGGATTGGCGCCGTCTGTTAAAGTCAACAGCCCTACATTATCATGGACTATATTTTCGAAGTGAAAAACATTGCTAATCTGTATTTGACTGTCTTAGTTTCATTTACGGTTTTTGTACGCGATATGTATGCAGTGTTGTTTATTTTTTCAATGTAGGTATCAGTGTTCTAATGGTTATTTATAAAATGTTCTGTACTCGCCATCGATGTGTTTGGCTGATGCGACGTATTCGATGGTAGCTGATGTATTCTGGCTGGATATCTTGATTAATATTACCCGCGGTTGGTTTTCTTGTTTGCATTCTTGTTTTCGATTTATATTGTGTGTAATAAGGTTGATGTACGCACTTGAACACCCCCCCCCCCCCCATGTAATGAATAAATAAAAAAAAACTCTCACTATCCCGAATGGTGTGTCGAGCCTACCTTGCGAATGTTTTTTTTTTATCTCGTCTTTCAGCATAACCTTCAGGCGCCGCACGGTACATATAATTTTTCATGTCCATATCTCTTTAATGATTGATTGTACTAGACATTATAAGTAAATGTATTTTGTGCATCGTTTGGTTTCTTGTGTGTACTACGCAAGATTGACACAGACAAGTTACGTTACATGTTTCTCTACAGCACTAACTAAACCTTATTTTCACATCGCAGTTATTTTTACACCAGCTTAATCCTGTCAGCACACAGTTTTGTGGGCAAAAAAAGCAAAATTGCGCCTAGATATCGTCAAATAATTGCAACAAACGCGAAGAGCACGCGCAACGCAAGGGAAACTAACCGCCGTGCGCGAGTGGCTGGCTCGTCCACCTCGTCCACCAGAGGGATTTGCAAGTCCCTTCAGCCTCGCACGGACTCGCACGACTGTCCACGGACCCTTCTTGCTCTTGCTCTTGTTCCGTCTGGGCGGGGGGCCCTGTAGCACCCACCGACGCCGCAACGCGGGGTGCTTTGGTTGGCGCTCTCAGCCGGTGCCTTAGCGCCGGCTGTCGTCGCAGCCGCCGCTCGGCTCGCCGACTTCACCCTTCTTATTAGGGACGACGGCACGGCTCGTACAGCCGCCGTCACGTGCCTCCTACAGAGTGTTTGGCTACCGATTCCTGCTGTTCTCTAACCCAGGCCTCTAGATCGGTTATCGCTTGGGCTTGTTGAGTTTCTCTTTCGCTCCGGGACTTTGCCCAGTCCGTGATTTTGGTGGAGCGTATCTTTCTTCTCGGGAAGTTTCCCACGTGTACCGAGATGTCGAGTATGCAGTGGTGGCTCCTTAGCGTCTCGTTAGTGTTTTCCCACTCGACGTTCCGAAGTGTGGACGCGAGCGCAAGATCGGGACAGGTGTCGCGGGCCGTGCTGTTGTCTACTCTCGTTGGATATGTCGGATCCGTCACTATCGTAAGTCGGTGGTGTTGTATGACGTTGTGCAAGGTTGTTCCCTTTTTTCTATGTTTGACGTACCCCCACGCCTCGTGCGCCGCATTGAAGTCGCCTAATATCAGAGGCAGTTTTGTCCAGCTAGCTGCATCGCTTGCTGCACCAAGTTGTCTAGGGGTCCCAGTGTTTCCTAAGGCGAACTGTATATATTAAATATAAAAAGCACTTGTGTTTCCCCTGCTCTGCGGCACTATTTCCGTGAAAACGTGATTGATTCCCGTGTCCGCATAAGTGTGGTCTATTGCAGTGAGGTGTCTGCTCGTGCGTGTGGCCATACTTGGTTTTGCTGTCGCATGAGCGTGATATTCGGTGATTCTTGGTGATTTCCCTGTTTCCTGTAAGGCTATTACATCCGGTGGTGTGTCTTGTTTGGCAATGTACTGCAGCAGCGTCGCCCTCTTGCGAGTGAAGCCATGAAACTTCCACTGCCAAATCGTGATGCCTTCATTTGATCATTTGGTTTTCTGGACAATTTGCTCCTGTTGTAGCATTTGCTGGAAGGCGGCCTCTCTGTGTGGATAAACTCGCGGCTTCTTGCGGCGTTGATCGTTTACCAGAGGGGTGAAAACCTCGTGCAGATGCGTTATCATCCGTAGGATCTCGTCGAAGCCCTTTACCATTTGCATATGTAGCTATTGGATGGCTTTCCGGTTTTAATGAATACGTTTTTCGCAGGCTGTTACTCGCGCATCGATCAGTTGGGCGGTCGGATTCGGCTCAGGAGGCGAATCGGTGTTCATTTCCTCGACGGTCTCCTGCACTACCGAGGAAGTGCACGTGCGCTGCGGTTGCTATGGCGGTGTTCGGGGTTCGGGCGAACTTTCTTGCGCTGGTGGCTTGTTTCGGCTTCGTTCCTCCTTTAGCTGTGCGCGCAATTCGGTTATCTCTACGCGCAGTTCCTGCACTAGGGCCGCAAGCGCGTGTACAGGGTTGTTCGTGTTTGTGTCTGCGTCTCGTGATGGATCTATGTGTGACTTAGTTTTATCATTTTGTTTATGTGACTTCGGGAGGCAGCGTTCTGTTGGTCCTTGGAGGTACGTGACTCAGGGTTTTCGACCTACTGCTGGACCTGATTCTGCTCTTGGACCTGGATCGGCTCTCGGATCCAGGTCTGCTGCCACATCGTTGTTGCGATGCCGGCCTGGGTCTGGACCTGGAGCGGGTCCGAGATCGGGATCGCTGTCTCCGACCCTTGCTGGGTTGTTCCATCGTGGTGTTGACTTTGTGTGCCTGTTCCTTGCGTGGCCTGTGCGACGAGCGTGGCGCTGGTAGGAGTCTCTTAGGGTATTCTGTCGACGCCGTCGCGTGATCGCCGTCGCACAACGAACATTTCAGCTTGCAGTCGTGTCCATCACTAGGCTCTGCTGCACCGCATCTTTCGCATGCAGGTGGGTTTCTCCGGGTGCGGGCAAACGTCGGTTCAATGCCCCATTTGATGGCACGCGTTGCATACACCTTGACGATGTGTCGATAAAGTAGGCAGCGTAGCTCAACCTCCGTCGAGGTGATGTACCTCGGAACCGTTCTCCCCTCGAGAATTATCAATGTGGTCGCACATGGCCCTAGCATCGGTGCTTGTAGGATTTGTCTTTTGTTTGCATACAGCCCGCGCATGAGCTACGCGTCCGTCGTTCCCAGAAGGATGCCAAGGGCCACTCCATGAACTGAATTCGCCGGTGGTGTGATATATGTTGCCACTGCATACTCCTTGGTGCCGAGATGCACAGTGTTGATGTCTCGTATCCTAGCTGCCATGTTTTTGCTAGAGGTGCTCACTACTGCGATGCACTGCTTGATTTCTATCCGCACAATAAGGTTCTGGGTCGGGATGGTGCGTGGGTATACCCCCGCCGTGAGTACTGTTCGGGCGATGACCGGAGTCGGCCACTGCGAAAAGACGAGAGCATCCCTTGGCCTCAATCTTACTTTCAGGTGCTGCTTCGGGAGCGGTGGTGGTCTGCGCGGTGAGTGCTGCTGTGCCTCGGGAGCCGGGTCGGAGTTCTTGGGCGCTTACCTTGCTGAGTTCTTTGCGCCTTTTGACTGTCAGCCGGTCACCTGCGCCATCGGTGGATTCTTCTTGCGGTTGCGCGGGAGAAGCATTAACATCCATGGTGGTTTTTATTAGCTTCGAGTGCCGGGGTGGGGCTCACCCCTTACTCTTGGCTAGGCCTTGCGGAGCGGTCTCCGCTTGCGAACTCTCGCGGTTCCACAACACCGATAACTGTGACTCACAGTCTGGATATTGGTCTCTACGGACGTAATCAAACTCGCTGCGTCGAATGACACTATTTCAAAGGTCTGGGACGAATTGGCCTGGAGTTAGTGTTTCTTGAACCGGGAGCCCATGCAAGCACGGCCACTCCTCGCTGAGTTCTTCTTCGTCCCCCCGACGTGCGTGTGTGTCGCAGGCCTAGTCTCAACTTGACCTGCCGAGGATGCCAGCGCCCTCTGGATACGATTTTCGCAAGTAGGCTACCCGAGTGAGCCGGTGTTTTTATGGTATAACTGCTGGCAAAAGATGTTTGTGTTTAAGGTTCTTCGTAACAGATATATGTTTTCTCGTACATTGAAATAACAGTCCTACGCCACCCTGTGTGTAGGTTGTGCTTAAGTTGTACTTTGTCATTTTTCTTCCGGATTTCATTGTGTAAAATTCAATTTTTGTTCACCAAAAGCCTGCACCAAAACGAATGGCCTGCGCGGTCAGGGTGGTTCGGAATGATTTTGTCCTGCACTAACACCTTGCGGATGATTTTTTCCGGTACGGACGATGCCGACACCGACGCCGGATTTTCAGCGACATGGCACCCTTAACGCTATCGCGTTAATCCGGCGATGCCCCTTCTATTCATCGCCACCCATATCGAGTGTCGCCGGCTGAGCGTCTAGTTATTCAAGCAGAAGTTCGCTAAATGCTTGCCAAGAACATTATTGAACCATCGTGTAGTCCGTGGGCGTCACCTGTTGTACTCGTAAAAAAGAAATATGGCTCATGGCGATTTTGCGTGGATCGTCGGCACCTTAACAGGGTTACCAAAAAGGACCTGTATCCCCTACCGCGGATTGATGACGCCCTTGACTACCTCTACGGTGCTCACTAATTTTCCTCTATTGACCTTCACTCCGGCTACTCGTAGATTGCCGTGGATGCTCTAGACCGCGAGAAGACTGCTTTTGTAACACCTGCCCGCAGGGGCGTCTGCGTCAGCAGGCGTTTGGTGTGTTGCGACACCACAGACCCGAGCACATGGGGGTTGGACCCTCCGCGTCTAACCGTGCGCGGCTTAGCCGTGTCCGGGGAAAAGGGGATCCTGGAGGTTGAGCCGAAGCCGGGAGTTTGGACCTTTATGGCCCCCCGGCGGAGGCAACACACCTCTTTGGCCTCGGCTTCACGTAGACGGCACCCCCGGACTGACCCACCCGGGGGAAATCGGTAGTTGCCTTTTCCTGTCTCTCTCTCTCTCCCTCCAACCTTCGTCTTTCTCTCTCACTTCCATCTCTCCTGTCTTCTCTTCACTTCGTTTTACTTCCAATTTTCCAGGCAGCAAGGGTTAACCTGGTGTAGTTTATCCATCCTTGGGTCTATTATATTAGGTTATAGTGACTATGTACAGCTGGCGTCTGCATCTCCTTCGGGTCTTGTAGCGTCCCCTTGTTGGGCTCGGTGGTGGGCGGCTGGCATAGCTACCGAAATCATTGTTAGCTTATGGCTTTTTCTTCATGCCCCCGATTCCCTGATCGCTGTCACAAACGAGGGCGCGCCGAAGATATTTTTTAATTCCATGGCAACAAATTGCAAATCTTCCCCCGATTTCATGTGATCCATTCTGATAAACCCGAAAAGACGGTGAGAATGATCTCACCCTTTCTTGTTTCGAAAAGTCTGGCGAAAGCTCTTGGAGCAGGCTACAAAGCATCGAAAATGGCTAGCGGCGACTTCCTTTTGGAACTCCGCGATGTGAAACAGCACGAAAAGCTTCCTAACCTAGTGTCATTCGGGGAGATCCCAGTGACAATATCCCCGCACCGAACTATGAACACCAGCCGTAGTGTTGTCTCCGACGATGACCTCATGGAACTGACAGAAGCTGAACTGTTGGAAGGCTGGAGCGAGCAAAACGTGATCACTGTTAAACGAATCATGCTAAGACGGGACGGCAAAGAGATCAAAACCAAACATATAGTACTTACTTTTGGCTCTAGCGTCCTGCCCGAGACAATCGAGGCAGGCTATGTAAAGCTACGGGTCAGACCCTATGTACCAAATCCTCTTCGTTGCTTCAAGTGCCAGCGTTTCGGCCACAGTTCCCAGAACTGCCGAGGCCGACAGACATGTGCTAAATGTAGTTCAGGTGACCATGCCTCTGAAACATGCGAAAACATTCCACACTGTGTCAACTGTGATGGCGAGCATGCCGCATACTCGCGGTCGTGCCCGTCCTGGAAAAAAGAAAAGGAAATTGTAAAGATTAAAGTAAAGGAAAACCTAACGTTCAAGGAGGCACACAGGCGGGTATCCTACCTGCCAAAGAACACCTTTGCCGAAGTGGCGCGTCAGGGGGCAGCGTCGCAACGGCCTCCGGCGGCTGTCCGGCCCGCACACAGTGAGCTGGCAGTAACGCCATCGCCCCCCCCTCCCCCCCAGCGGCTGCAGCTAGCGCTGCTCCGCCAACTCACAAGAAGGGGCCATCGACCTCCGGGCTGGTGGCCTCAAGGGCCTCGTCCCTCGAAACGAGGCCTTCCCGTCAAACCAACCGCTCGCAAGAGCGCGTGTCCAGCGCCTCGCAAGAGGCGATGGACACAACAACTGGCCAGACGGCGCCTCAAGCGCCAAAGGAGCCGCGAGAATCTCGCGATCGCTCCAAAAAAGAAAAAGCCCGCATCACAGGGCCCGACAAGGTCTCTGTAAGTTAAGTTAGTCTCTTTAACACACAGCACAAAACACTTTCAGCATGAATACACAAATAATACAATGGAACGTCAGAGGACTCCTACACAACCTCGATGACGTCAAAGAAATCCTACACAGGTTTATTCCTAAGGTGCTGTGTGTTCGAGAGACACACCTCAAATCCACACAATCCAACTTTCTCCGGCAATACGCCATTTTCCGGAAAGACCGAGACGACGCTCTTGCGTCGTCCGGTGGTGTAGCAATAGTTGTAGACCAGTCTGTAGCTTGTCAACATGTCCCCCTTCAGACGGCCCTTGAGGCAGTGTCAATTCGGGCAATTCTTTTTAATAAATTGGTCACTGTATGCTCTATATACATACCCCCAAACTATATTCTCGGAAAAACTGATTTTTACAACCTCATTGACCAGCTTCCCGAACCTTACGTTCTCGTGGGAGATTATAACGCTCACAACACGTTGTGGGGAGACTCGCGATGCGACGCGAGAGGTCGACTCATAGAAAATTTTCTTCTGACCTCTGGTGCCTGCCTTTTTAATAAGAAGGAGCCGACCTACTATAACGCCCAACACGATTCGTACTCATCGATAGATCTAGCAATTAGATCGGCTTCTCTTATGCCTGACGTTGAATGGAATGTCATTAACAATCCTTTTGGAAGTGACCACTTCCCCGTAACTTTAAACTTAACAACACAGCATGATAACCCTCCCAATATTCCTCGATGGAAATTAGCATCGGCTGACTGGGAGCATTTTAAAGAATCAACTTTTTTACCACGAGATTTTATAAACAACTTTAGTATCGACGATGCCGTTGCATATTTTACCGCTTTTATTATTAATGCTGCTGAAATGTGTATCCCACAAACGAATGGTGGTTCACTTAAAAGACGTGTTCCCTGGTGGAACAAAGACTGCAGAGAGGCGCGAAAGAGACAGAATAAGGCATGGGGCATATTGCGTAGATCGCCAAATGCAGAAAATCTTATTCAATTTAAACTCATTAAATCGCAGGGAAGGCGGACACGACGTCAGGCAAAGAGAGAAAGCTGGGTGAGGTTTCTATCGGGTATAAATTCATACACACAGGAGGCAAAAGTGTGGAACGGCGTAAGGAAGCTAAAGGGGCAACAAATCCTTCCGTTGCCTCTGGTGAATGACCAAGGGAATACCTTGCAGGACCAGGCAGACTGTCTTGGGGAGCACTTTGAGCGTGTTTGAAGCTCAATCCACTATTCACACCCCTTTATTACATATAAACAGAGAGAAAAATGTAAGCCATTCGTACGCAAATGTCGACAGAACGAACCATATTTCCTTCCTTTCAGTATTGCCGAGTTGAGAGCTGCCTTGATCGCATGTAAGAGCTCTGCACCGGGACCCGACAGAGTCATGTATGACATGATTAAGAACGTACACCCTGATACACAACTGACACTACTCGCACTTTTCAACACTATTGGGGCTGCCGGATATCTTCCGTCCGCATGGAAAGAAGCGATTGTGGTCCCTGTATTGAAGCAAGGTAAAGATCCTACCTCGGCGGCAATTTACCATCCCATAGCTCTCACAAGTTGCGTATGTAAGCTATTTGAAAAAAATGGTTAACCGACGACTCATACATTTACTTGAACTGAACAAAATGTTTGATCCCTATCAGTGTGGTTTTAGAGAAGGGCGATCCACAACTGATCACCTTGTGCGCATTGAAGGAAATATCCGAGACGCATTTGTACATAAACAGTTTTTCTTATCGGTATTCCTCGATATGGAGAAGGCGTACGACACAACATGGCGTTACGGAATCCTGAGAGACTTGTCGCGAATGGGCATCCATGGCAATATGCTAAGCATAATAGAAAGCTATTTGTCTAAGCGTACCTTCCGTGTCAGAATCGGCAATGCATTGTCACGTCCATTTATACAAGAAACTGGTGTACCCCAAGGAGGAGTGCTCAGCTGCACACTCTTCATCGTTAAGATGAACACACTCCGGGCCTCATTACCACCGGCTGTTTTTTATTCCGTCTACGTAGACGACATACAAATAGGCTTCAAGTCATGTAACTTCGCAGTGTGCGAGAGACAGGTACAGCTGGGCTTGAACAAGGTGTCCAAGTGGGCAGACGAAAACGGATTCAAAGTGAACCCCACAAAAGTTCTTGTGTTCTTTTCACCACGAAGGAAGGGCTTGTTCCAGATCCCACAATCAAAATGTATGGATAACAAATACCTGTGAACAAAGAGAACAAGTTCCTAGGCATCATACTTGATTCTAAACTTACTTTCATTCCGCATATAAATATCTCAAGATGAAATGTCCAAAAACAATGAACTTACTGAAAATTTTATCTCACACATCCTGGGGTAGCGACAGGAAGTGTTTAATGAATCTCTACAAGAGTCTAACTTCATCACGACTGGATTATGGTAGCGTGGTATATCACTCTGCCGCCCCTATTGCGCTGAAGATGCTGGACCCCGTCCACCATCTAGGTATCCGCCTGGCCACTGGAGCTTTGAGAACAAGCCCCATTGAAAGTTTATCCGTCGAATCAAATGAGTGGTCACTCCACCTGCAGAGAACATACACCAGCCTCACATTTTTCCTTAAAGTCCACTCTAATCATCAGCATCCGTGTTTTAATACCTTTAACGATATGTCGTGTGCTACACTTGTTCGTAATCGTCCCTCTGTAAGACAGCCTTTCTCACTGCGTGTCAGGGAGCTTAGCGAAGAAATGGATATCCCACTCCTCGAACATCGGTTAATGCCTTCAGCCAAGCTGTTACCACCTTGGCAGTGGCAGGTAGTAGCATGTGATATATCATTTGTAGAGGTTACAAAGCACGCTTCAGAGATTGAAATACGAATACATTTTCTAGAATTACAGTCCAAGTACTCGTGCAGAGAATTTTATACAGACGCTTCTAAATCACATGCCGGAGTATCTTACGCAGCCGTCGGTCCGTCCTTCTCGGAATCCGGCGTACTCCACCCAGAAACAAGTATCTTTACGGCTGAGGCCTACGCAATATTGTCAGCCGTAAAGCATATAAGGAAATCAAAACATCAAAAATCTATTATATTTACAGACTCTCAAAGCGTAGTAAAAGCCTTGAAGTCACCCTGTAAACAGAAAAACCCTGTTCTCATTGAGCTCTATTCTGTTCTTTGTAGAGCATACGCAACTAACCACCATGTCATTATATGCTGTGTGCCTGGGCATAGAGGCATCGAGGGTAATGTTCTTGCCGACCAAATGGCCACATCAGTCACATCACCCGCTATTATCCCTACAGCTGCTGTTCCTGCAACAGATTTGAAACCTTTCTTGCGAAAGAAACTGCGAACCCACTGGCAACGCTTGTGGGATGCAGAAACAAGTAATAAGCTTCATTTGATTAAGCCACAGTTGGGTTACTGGCCTTCCGTAACGAAAACCCGGCGAACTGATATCCTATTCTGTCGTCTCAGAATAGGACACACGTACGGCACCCACAATTTTCTATTGAATGGTCATGATCCTCCAACCTGTGGTAGATGTGGCGACAGGCTCACCGTCCTCCACGTCCTCCTGTAGTGTCGGGAAGCCGAAAGAGAAAGAAAGAAACATTTTCCTCTAGCATATCGCTATTGTGTCCCTCTACATCCCGCTATGTTTCTTGGTAAAGAACCGATTTTTAACACGAAAGCAGTACTCGCATACTTGAATGATGTTGTGCTACATGTTATTAGCCCAATAAGCTCGTAGCGCATCCTCCTCTCTGTGATGGTTTTATAGCACATGCCTCCAGGCCCTTGTGTCTCAAGGGCTCTGTTTAGGCACTTGTGCTTCTGGCCAATTCTTGCATCTGTAATATTTTTTTTGTAAGTCATATCATTCTTTTGCAATGTATTGTTCATGTCTATAGTACAGATAATTAGTCATTGCCATAATCTTATTACGTATAGATTTTTACGCACTTTACAGCGACTGTTTTTAGGCCCCTTTACAGCCATGCCACATCTAATGTTCATATAATTGACTATTCATATACCACTAACAAATCATTACCATCGTCTTGGCGCTCTTTGGCCACATCTGGCCCTTGCGCCAAAAAACCACAATATTCATTAATTCATTTTGTAACACCTGACGGTCTTTATCAATTCAAACTGATGCAGTTCGGTCTAAGTAAGGCTGCTACAACCTTTGAACGCATGATGGACTCCCTTCCTCAAGGTTTCAAATGTCCACGTGCCTGTGCCACTTTGACAACGTTATTGTATTCACCCCAACGTTCGCTAGGCCCCTCGAGCTCCTCTCAGCAGTCCTGGACGTTTTTCGTCGAGGCGGTCTGCAGCTCAACGCATCGAAGTGCCAATTCGGCCGTCGCCAGATTACCGTCCTTGGACATCTCGTTGACGCGAACGCAGTGCGACTGGACCCGGGCAAGATCCATTCTGTTACGCACTTCCCCGTTCCGAAGTGTATCAAGGATGTGCGCAGCTTCATCAGCCTTTGTTCGTACTTCAGCCGTTTCTTGAAACATTTCCCGGCCATTCCACGACCACTAACCGAGCTTTTGAAAAAAGACGCCCCTTTCTAGTGGGGGCGATAACGAGGCCTCTGCGTTCTCGCATCTAATCGAACTTCTCACAAGGCCACCCGTTCTGGTCCATTTCGGTCCTTCAGCGCTACCGAAGTCGGTACTGATGCCAACGGCCACGGAATTGATGCAGTACTGGCATAGCGCCAGCGCGGCAACAACCGTGTTATCCCTTACGCCAGCAGGCTTCTCTCACCCTCAGAGCGCAACTATTCTATTACTGAGCGTGAGTGTCTGGCCCTAGTTTGGACAGTTGCGAAGTTCCGCCCATGCTTATATGGCCAACCCTTTTCAGTTGTTACGGACCACCACGCGCTTTGCTGGTTATGCTCACTGAAAGATCCTATAGGAAGACTTGGTCGCCGGGCCTGTCAAGTACAAATCTGGCCGTCTACACAAAGACACTGACTACCTGTCTCGCTACCCGGTAGACCAGCCTGACGACACCGACAGTAGTACTGCCCACGGCATTTTGTCTGTGTCTGCCTTCTCTAACACCACCGATGAGCATTACCGGGACCTATCGCTGCGAGCACTCATCGAGCCTTTGCGCTCTATACCTAGCGGCGCCTCCTAGCGGCGCCTCCAAGGACCACCACGACTGGTGGTCCTTGGGCCCTTTTTTACGTCCCATTTGCGTATTGACCATTTTCCCGGGGCGCCTTGGGCGCTGCCATGTTTAATCGTGTGGTCACGCGTCCATTGCTCGCCCCAGCTGCTTCCGTGGTCTCCGTATTTACAATGCAAGCGTGTGACGTCGGTGCGGCGAAGAAAACCTCCGTTTCGATGTATATCGTAGACAGAGACTGTGTGGACGACCCAAAGCTTTGGCCATAGCTTTCGTCAGTATGCCTTTCATCATCATATTGAACACATGCTACCGATCTGATATAGTAAGATACAAGAGTTGATGATGTGCTGGAGAAGTTTGCGTGACTGATCGCAGGGCATTATTCAAACAAGCACGTGAATTAGCTTGTCGGTGTTGGCGCGACAGAATTATACGTGCGATTATGGCTTAATAAATCCTGCATCAGCTATTACGCGCGTCGGACGATGGAATCACGAGCACCCATGGAGCGGCGTCAGCGGACTTCTGTCGCCGCGGAAACAGGATGATTGCAAGAGAGGAGTGCGACTACCAGGCTATTCTGCCACAGCTGCACACAGTACGTGCTGGTAGGAACAGTGTGTTTTTGAACGGGGACGTACGTGTGTGGTTCTATGAGGTCAAAAATTTCCTGGACTCCCTCGGTCAAGCCGACGTGCTATATAAGGAGGTGGCTTTCGGCGTTTAACCGATAAACCTTCTGAGGGCCGTGACTTTGAACAATGCGGAGGAAACAGTGCGAATGGTTGTCAAAGAACAGCTACATGTGAAAATGCACCAGTCGCTGATCATCGATCTCCAAAACCATCAGGTCACGCTTAGGTTACGCTAGATATTTCGTGAATGGTCTACGAGTATGTTCGAACGGCAGTGGCGGCTTTCGACAAGCTCACCGACATCACCAGTGGGTGTCGCCGGGTGCAAGGCGTCGGTGAAAAGGGGTCTACAACGCATTCGTTTCTGTTAAAGATCAAGACTGTCCTGAAATCACATCATCAGGTGAGGTGAGGTGGGGGGGGGGGGGGGGCTTTGGCTTACCTAAGTTATGCCTGGGTGTGCATAGTGAGAGGTACGGTTAATCTTATTGTTTAGCTTGGTTCTCTTTACCGTTACATCTTTATCGTTTAGCTTCGTATATCCGAGTCTTTAAATTTGTTTGTTACCTGTCGTTAAGTTGAGGTTACCTTAAAAACTAGACATTTTTTAAGTATAACGCATTTATTTCGAAAGTCTTCATCTCGTTCTCTCTCAATTGCCACAGAGACCAGCCCCTTCTATATATGCGATGCAACGCCGGAGGAGCGGTGGACGCGAGAACGAAATTACCATTGCTCTATCGCGAAACCGCAGCCAGCGGCGTCAGACAAGTGCCGTTTGCGGAATGCTGTATGCTGTCGGGCGACATGCAACTTCAACATTATTATTCACAACATGAAGATTCTGAGCAAGACCTTATGCTGTGGTCTGACACAAGAACTGCGATGGAGACATTTGGTAGTGGGACACGTCAGTACGTGAAATGCACGCGCCACTGCTGCATCAGGACTGCCCATGCTCAAGGCTGTTTCTGTGTGGGCTTCCCATCCCAACCAATTGCTTTGGCTCCGCATTCGCAGACAACTGAAACAGATGAGAACATTTTGTATGTACTGCGGTAAAGAAAAAACGATATTAAAGAAAGTTCGTTTTCATTTACTCCTCGAGATATCTGCGGATCTTTGAAAGAAGTAAAATAACAGGGTAGATACAGTGAGATATTAAGGTGATCGTTTGAATTTCCAAAATAAGTTTAGAGTGCCGGAATTATTAAATGTTGACAGGATTACTGAGCTGGTGTTGCTGTTCTATGAAGAGTTTGAAAAGTTGAATTAGGAGCTCGCATTTATAAAAAAAAATTGCAGCCATGCCGCTATGACTGTGGGCTACCAGCGGAGCTGTTCTTCTGGAGTACGCACTACACGCGGCCTCCCCACAATAACACACGCAACATACTAATTGCCTATTCTGTAACGCAGGTAACGTAGCCATAAAATTTTGTGGACGCTGGCTCGCCCTGGCCACTTTTGTCACCTATAGTAAATTCTCCAAGCGAGGAATATGGTCTGTTAAGCATAATAGGGGAAACACGTGTCTTTTAACGGTTGAACCATGCAGTACATATTCAGCAAATAGTTTTCCGTTGTCTGAATACGGGAAGCATGTGTATATTAATGGTTGAACCGCGTAGTACCGATTCAGCATACAGAATCTTCCGCTTTCTAAATACGTGTATTTTGTATTACGGTCGCTATTTTGCGGCGGTCCGTTCTACGGTAATTGCAATTATTTAGTTACGGAAAAGTGTTCGGTTACAAATTACAAGCAGATTTTGACGAAAAACCAGACATTTTTTTTTCACAGTGTAGCAGTCCTAGGTTGGCGAGGACAGAGGTGCGTCGTTGCAGTCAACAGTAGCATACTTGCTTGAAATATCTGCCTTGCTAATATCCACAAAATGTTTGCTTACTTCGCCATCTCGTAGATTGCAAAAGAGATCAGAAAATACGGTATTTAGGATGCATTAGTTGATCGTAAACCCATAGTTAGAAATATTATTATTATTATTTGGTTTGTACACATATAATACAAGGACACGAAGGAAATAGGGGAGGCCTTCGAGAGACATCCTTAAGGACACGTGCCAGGTTGGCTAGGAACACACTGCCTACCTAGCTGACAACTGCCACCGAGAGGGGCACAACGCCTGCCTACTCTTTCAGGAGGGAATAGAGGAAATGAAAACATGAGGAAAGAAAACAGCAAATGAAGAAATGATGGAGAGACAGGCACAATAAAACAAAATACAAATAATTTCTATAAACGGGAGGCAAATTCAGTGTCCTTCAGAAAAGTTAGCAGGGCTCGATGGGCCTAGTCGCGTAGGGAAGCGCACCCCCTTGGAAAAAGGCAATCATCAAGGGTCGCACATTGCAGTTCAATAAGTCCATATTCTTTAATTAGCAATGCGCGCTGCGCAACGAATGCGGGACACTCTAAAATGAGATGTTCAAGTGTCTCGCAGGAGCCACAAAACGTACACGACGGGCTGCCCACAAGTCCTTGTCGGTGTAGGCTTTCGCGCACCAACACAGACCCAACCCTTAACTTATATAGCAGTGCTGTAGCATGACGTGGTAAGCCTCGACCACGAACACGTGGAGGGAACGATCCGTCTGCAACATGCCGGTCTGGGTGCGGCTTTTGGAGGTGTCGGCGTATCAGAAGACGAGCGTTTTCAAAAATGCAGTAAATGTCAGGGTAGTCACATTCGTGGTGGGCCCACCTTGAAGCCAAGCGATCAGCCTCTTCATTTCCAGAGATGTCCACGTGTGAGGGTATCCACTGGGCAGTGAGGGACACTCCACAGGAAGTAATTTTGCCGGAAGTTTCTTCAATACTGCATAAAATTGGGGTATTGGCATCTTGTCTCAGTCTGCTGAGGGCAGCACAGGAGTTTATAAGATTGACGACCTTCAATGCTTTCAACTCTTCGTGTACGTACTTCAGAGAATCATCAATCGCGGCCAGTTCTGCAGTTGTTGATGTGGTTGGATGTAGTATTTTAAACACCCGTCTGATGCCAGTCGAAGGGCACAAGAAAGCTGCAGAAGCGCCTTGGGCGTCGCTGGGTACAGATGTGTCCATGAATACTTTAATAAAACCTCCAAACTTTTCAAATAGGTACGACTGGGCTAATTGAAATAGTGCCCAAACAGGCTCGCTAGACTTTTTGTGTATTTCGGGAATTGTCAGATAAATTGGGAAGGAACATTTGTTGACCTTCTTCGGAGTTGTGAATGAAGCAGTGTCTCCTGAACTGCGAGTAATGTCCACAAACAATGCCGCCATTTTCTCCATCCGAGAGAACGGGCGCTGAATCAGCCTATTAATAATTGCTTGGCCATATGATACTTCCTATTTAGGCTCACACACGGAAGCAGTGTTTAGCGATAGCAGTACTAGATGGGGAAGAGGACCCGCATAATGGCTGGAATACATTTTCCTTCTTGTTTGTGGAATGCATTCGTTTGAACAGTGAAGCTGTTGAGGCCAGCCGTAATTTGTGGTTCGTATGAACAAATATAAGAAAACAGACTTTCTCGCCGAGGCAGGATTCGAGCCCACGTACTCCCGGTCCCAAGGCGAGTGTCGTAACCACTAGGCTATACAGCCATGCTTGCAGAACTAGCAATTATGCGAACCATGTGGTTGCGGTCGAGCGTGGTCATCGTCCTCCACAGCTGACGCGTTCGCGCGATCGTGCTCTGCGACATGGAGAGATTGTGGTTGTGAAGAGGAATAGGTGAAAAGGTTTTGCGAGCTATGAGAGCGAGAGAGAGACGCATGTAAAGGCATGGAAAGTGCAGGCTTCTTCGTTGGGGACGGCCAAGCCTTGAGACAAACGAACAATGTGTCAGCTCGTCTTTAGGGTTTCATTTATTCTTTGCTCATTTTTTCTCGTGTCCATGCACCGCATTCCGCGTGCCACGCGCACTCCTCCAAACCTCTTTCTCGTCGGCTTCGACGCGCCGCACAGTGTAGCAGACGAAGCTACCACTATACTTGGAACAGGCGTTTCAGCAACGCATTCACGGAGCGGGTCTGCTGGGAAGCGTTGTCGGCATTGCAACGCGGTGTCGGTGCTGCAAGCTGCGCTAGCTATGCAACGCGCAGTGACGGCCATAAGTCCAAGACGCACGAAAATAAATTATCATCATCATGAGTAAGATGAATAAGACGAAAAGTGCGCGCACTTCATGAAAATGCCGTGCTACAATCGCCCAGCTTCGCTGTAGCAAGCGTTGCGCGGCGTAGCGCAACCTTATGCGTTTTTCTTTTACCCTTGGAGCGAGTATGGCAAAAAGATCATTTCGCTCGCTGCTGGAGCCGCACCCCTTCACTCCCGCGTTATTACTGCGAGTTCCCGCGTTCATCGAGAGAGGTGAGTTCATATTTAAATGTTAACGCGTGCGTGCTTGTTAATTTACTTAGTAAACGAATGCTTAAAATTTTATACACACGATAAACCTTCTAGCCTTAGTTCGTATAGTTAACTGCGAATTTTCTATCGCAACCGATACTCCGCCTTTCGGGCGATACTGCGACATTTTGTTTTTAGTGCTTGGCTCCCAGGAGAGATTTCTCGTTCAAATACATACATTTTCATGCAGCACTTGCACTTTTTTTCATACTAAGCATAGATAGCTATCTTTTCAATAAAGCTACAAGCACATAGGTGTCTAAATTCCTCCTTAGATTATTTCTCTATAGTGTACTTTAATGAAACACTTGGAAAGATATCACGTTTAAGCAAGTGTTAGAACGTATGTGTTAATTTTGTGTTCCTGATATTGTACTTGTCAGATTTTTCAGATATTGTTTATAAATAACTATTTCAATCAACGAGAAAAAGGCAAACTAGGAGGACCAAATTTTTGGTCCGAACACTATGCAGTCCATGCAATTTGATGCGTTATGCTGGTTAAACATTTCAAAAGCTGTAAGCGCGAATGTTGCTTATGTGATTTTGCATTTCCTGTTGCGGTTTGTCTGATCTCTCGGTGTATAAGTCCTCATGACGTGATAAACGTACGGTGCACCTATGCTAGGCACTATGCATTGTATTTTCATTGTAAATAAATCTGTTCTCCTCCTTTGCAAAATATTTTCTCGGTCTATGTCTACACGAATATGTCTGCGTAAATGTATAACAGGCTTTCAGGTCAGGTGCGCAGATGAAGTTGACATTCCGGTAAAGTCTACTTCAGGTGATAGAAGAAAAACGTAGGTTCTTATTATCTGCGTAGAGTAGCCGAAGCTGATATAATGAAGGCGGTGGCAATGAACTAGAGTAAACGATACCTAAATCCGCATTCTATCTCTTCTTCGAGATAATTAGCTACGCTAGCGTGCATTCCATTTCACCTGCTTGCAACCACTTCCCTTACAAAAAAATGTTGAATGTTGTTGAAAAGTCATTGGTCAATGTCAACAAATAGCATTTAAAGTACATTGAGGCTATGTTGAAACAGTATTAAGGAAATTTTTGACAAGTGTTGAAAATTGGCCCGTGACATTTTGTCGAAACATCATTGAGCCGTTTCAATTTGAGAAGTCATTGATGGATTGTTGAAACCGTGTTGAATGCCATTATTGAAAGCCCGTTGAAGAACTGTTGAAGATGTGTTGAATGTCAATATTGAAAGCCTGTTGCGACATTGTTTAAATATGTTGAATGCCAATATTGAAACCCCATTGACATAATGTTGGAACTGTATTGAATGACAATATTGAAACCCCATTGAAATATTATTGGAGCAGTATTGAACATCAATGTTGAAACCCCATTGAAGTATTATTGAATGAGTGTTAAACGTCACTATTGTTTGATGGAGGCAAAAGGTGCAGAAACAGGACACAGGAGGAAGAACACAGACAACACACACGTTAAGCTCCAAATGTGTGTTGTCTGTGTTCTTCCTCTTGTGTCCTGTTTCTGATGCGTTACGCCTTTTGCCTCCATTATGTTATACCAACAAGCCCAACGTGCAACGTTAGTCAATATTGCAACACTTCAGGTCCCTTGCGAGAATTGAGGCCAGAGTGTTCTTAATGTAGGCCATGTTTGTCCCAGGAACCTTGTGACAGGTAAAGCCTGTAAAAAAAGGAAAACAGCATAAGGTTTAAGATCAATGTTCCAAGTGCAAGAGTGCGACATACAGCACGCCCTGTTTTAATGAAACTGCTTCATTTGTTTTGTTTATTAAAAGTGTTCACGAGTTCAATTCCATAGAATGACCAGCTTTCAAAGTGGAGTGGCGCCGTAGGACTCCACTTAGTACAATATGCAGAAGGCAAACAGGAAAAGCCCAGTGTGGCAGACTAACTTCATGAATATCCTTGGTGTGAAAAATGTGAACTTTGCTTGCTTAGGAACAAAATGGTGGAAAAAAGACTTCATACTGTTGGTGAAAAAACTTAAAGGTAGACTACTGGCAACTAAAATTAGTTCTCTCAACATTCATAATCAAAATGTGCAGCACTTCAAGCACTTTTCCTTGCAGAAGTTGCTCCAAATACGGTTATGCGACCAGGATTGAGTATGGTATATATGAATTTGTTGTACGAGCTCATATGCTACTGGAGTGCACTTCTCGCATTATGATGGCCATTCTTATGCTTCTTTACTTAAAAAAATGCTGCTTATAACGAGGATTTACTGCAGTTTCGCGCAAAACTGGTTACACTAACACGAATAAACGCGAAGAAGAAATACGAAGAAATGCTCAGTCTTACAAGAGAAATATGCTAGTGGACTGGCTCTGCTAATCCTAAGAGGGTCGCTGCCATGCATGGAAAGTGGCAGAAACAAATCGTGTGGTCACGACCATACATATGACGCGGCGAAAGAATGTATAAATAAGCATGCCTTTTAAGAATGAAGTGGCCCCAAGCATCACATTACAGATTCTGTAACCTTGTGCGACTTCTACAAAAATCCTGATTGTGCTGTTGCCCCTTGGCTTCTTCCAAAACTGATCTTTCTCTTTACTCTATGGTGCCCATCGCTGCATTAGTTTGGGAGTATTCACCTAGTTTAATGTTTTGTGAATGTCATTACATTTAAAAAATGTGATTATGCTCGTTTGCCCTGCATGCTATAATGAACATGGTGTAAAACTGCGGACACTAAGAAACCTTTGTCACTTTGTGGCCTAAAAAAATATTTACCCATTTTTTTCTCTAAAGTTCACTCTGAAGAACAATCCAGAATAAAAATATAACGCTTAAATTGGGGGACGTATTTCCAGAAAATATGTGATCCTCAAAGGGTTAAACATGAACACCTAAAAAGCTCATTCAATCTTTTGATAAATCTAAACCCATAGTACTTGAGCACTGGTTTATAATAATGCTGAAAACAGGCAAGTGCATCCTTGAAGTAAGAAAGCAGGAGACATTTCCAACAATTTCAGAGTGCGAGCTGTGTACATGCCTCATGGTCTGTAAGAAGCTTTATATAGTAGCTGCCAAGGGCCTATTTAGTACTGATCATTTTATGTGAACGTGAGGAAAAGTCAAATAAATACCTTTGTTTTTTCAACATCTTAGAATACAATGTGATCAATTGGACCCTAATTAATAGGTTGAGTGCCTATAATGAATGGACATCGCTAAACATAGCAATGTTGACAACGCAGTTGGCAACTGTTCCTATTGTTGCTTTGATCGAAACAACCAAACAATTATGCCTCGTAACTTTAGCTCCCTCTGCTGAAAGGCTACTGTCTGCCACCACATGGACCTCCTTCAAGACAGGAGCAACTTTAATTCAATGTGGTCTGTTGAAATAGGTGAAACCACTATGTTTTGCGTTGAATCTGCAGGGCCATTTCGATAGCTGAAATTTGGTGGAAGTGCTGTCCCTCGAGTTGAGCAGTAACTGCACTTGAGCAAAGCTTCTCCACAATTCCTATATTATAAGAACACTTTCAGGCTATTTAAGCACACCCTCTATGTCACCAGATTGGTAGCGTGCTTCACAGATTGGTAGTTGCTTTATTGCTACTATACATTGCAATAACAGTGAAGTAGTGCAATTAATGTGCAAATACACCTAAATATGTCAGTTGGAGCCACCAATAACTTCTGGCAGTTAAGGCTGCTTTTAAAACTTAGCATTTAGTATGGAGGCGTTAGAGACTTGAGATCAAATGAACATTCATTCCAAATAGTAGGCTATTGTAGCACGTAGTTGCAGACACAGGCTACTTAAAAGTCATTTGTTGTGCTAATAGCAAGCATGTAATTCCAAGTACCAAATGTGCATGCAAAAATGCAACGGGAAAAAGGATGTACGGTACTTGCCTATAACAGTGTTGACCCTGATGAGACCAAGAGCCTCTTTTTGCCTATTGGTGGTGTTGTGTCCGAGGGAGTGAGTGGCCCTGAGGTTCTTCTCTGCGAACACATGGTGAATCAAGGCCCTTGCAAACTTGCCTGGTCCACCATGGCAAGCTGTGCCAGGATCATCTGAATGAGCACTTCTCCAACCTATGTGAAACGGCACGTTTAGGTAAATATTAGTGAGGTAGTTCAAGGATTTCAAGCACATTTGCACAACAACCACACTCCAAATAAATCACAGAAATACTGCCTGCTCCAGACCTAAAATGTCAACTAATGTCACTAATAAAAAAAACTAATGTCAAAGCTTGTTATGCTGTTGGGATGCCATGTGCTTCAGAAAAACAAGGATTGATCCAGTACAAAATAAAATAGTAAGTAAACCAAAGCATCGAAATCTTTAATGCAAGTAGCATTTTTAGGATACTTCACATACGTTTAGGTGTCTGTCTAACTATTTTCCAGCCAATTTGTGTCACTTGGTGGTCAATGGTCAAATGGGTAGGGCTGCTATGTTGAGGAAAGTGGGTTAATAACCAACCTATGGACCTGCTTGAATCTCCGTGTATGTGACTCAGGGTATGCGCCACTCTTCAATGAACCTCTTTCACGCCATCTTGGGCCACTGCTGCTTGTGTTGGTAAGCAGCAGTAGCAGCTCAAACACAAAGATAACTGTCGATGTTAATGCGATTACCACTACACATCAGATTCGCTTGCTGTGCCCCAGACCTACTCAGCTGAATGTGTACATAAGCCACAAAGGCAGGGTGTGCCAACTGGCCACCATTCAAATAAATGAATCGACTTGCAAATCAAAGGCTACGCAAAATCGTAGAGGAGACGCTTAATGCTACTATTTTTACTAAATCTTAAGGAGAATACCTGGAGCACAATTTTTTCAGAGATAATGAATACTACAGCTTAAAGGCGCACTACAGAGAAATTAAATTATTTCTGTGGTTTTTCATGTCAAAACCACAGTCTGATTATGAGACACAGCAGAGTGGGGAGTCCAGATTATTTGTGACCACCTGGGGTAGCATGGTACATGGGGGCATTTGCATATCACCTCCATCAAAATCAGGTGATTTCACCCTGTGACCTCATGCTTAGGAGCACAATTGCAAAGCCACTAAGCAACCATGCCAAGTGAGCACTAAAAAATAATTTAGATGTATTTGTAAATGACCTTCCTGTTATACAAAAGGATTCACTTGTACCATGACAAGATGCCGAGTAGACTGTAAAAGACGCAAGACAAAAGATTGGTGGCACTGACACCTGAAAGTTCCCACACATGCTTGCTGTGACGTCATGGATTTTGCTAGTGACTGCTTGGGCTTAGGTAATTTTTTTACAAATAAAGTTGTTCTTCGTTGTATTGCAAGAGAGCCAAAGACAGAAATTGAAAAGCATGAAGAACTTTTACTAAACCAAAACGACCCAAGTTCATAAAACCACACGAAATCAATGTCACAATGAGGTATCAGCCCTGGGGTATTGGGGCGAGACGCAGAAAAAGAGACATTGAGCTTCATTTTTGCATTTAATAATCGACCTAATAAAGGAATTAATGGAAAAATAGATTTAAAAGGATGATTTTTCAGTTATTTCATTTAGGGTGTCTTTAGTGTCTCCTTAAACCAAAACAAGGAATACACTTAGGTCAATATAGGATAACATGCATCACTCATTCTCATTAAGGTGGAAGTGTCAGTATAGCAGAGGGCATGCACTGGTTAATCCAGAGGGGAGCCCTACCACCTCTCCCCCACGCCCTAATTTCTAATAATTTTATGAGCAACGATTCGGTTTCTGCCTTTTATGAGACAATGCCAAGGATATTCATGCCAAGCTCGTTAGGGTGCGTAATGACCGACACTGCACACCATCCAGCTCGCTATCAATCTCTTTGGAATTTTGTCCCTTGAAATGCAGAAAGCCTGGATCACTGCCCGTTCATGAATCAACTTTCTCAATGGACACTGCTGTTTTTGGTTTGCAGTGAATTGCAGTACTACATTGGGCTTATTTTTATTCTGTTAAAGCTGGAAAGACGTGCACTAATGTTGACGCCTGTGTCTACACCTGCTTCAAATTTATGGTACCGATAATATCAAGTTTCTGAACCCACCCTCGTATATTAGGCATATACTCTGAAAAGCCACATCATACAATTAATTTGTTCACAAGTGATACCGAAACTTGCTCCCTGTCCCGGTGCAGTTGCAAGGACTCTGAGCTGAGAGATTAAAGTCATGGCTGCTACTGAAGCCACTGTGCACCAACTGATCAATGGAGAAAATGTTTGCGGTTGCATCAGCAATGTTTTTCCTCGGCTCCCGGCAACACATTCTCACGGCAACAGTGCATTTGATCATGGTGACGCTAGACGATGAATGGCCCAAGAATTCACCTTTCGCAATCCGGCTGTGGCGTCTCCAGGCTAATTTTGATTCTGAAAACAGATGTCAGTCTTAAAATGTGACGCCACGATAAGTTAAAAGCAACAATCAAAACATCTAAATGGACGATTACACCGACATAAATGGATGGATACAAATGACTAATTGAAAACATTAGAGCATGGCTGCTCTTGCCACATGTCAGCGTGAGGTGGGCAAATAACTTATTTTTAATTTATCTACAAAATTTTAAAATTAATTTGCTCATCTACTGAACTGTTGTGGCCACATCTTAAAGGTAGCTCGTTCATATAAAACCAGTGTTGCATTTTTTTACTCCCCGTCTAACTGCTGCTACTACAGTTTGCTTACTCTCTAAGTATTCCACAGAACTGATCCACCAACAAACCATTGTTCCAAGCTTATGTCACAGCGTCATTTAGTTCACAAGGATACGCTCCCCTTTCACTTTCTCTCCTCTTTAGTGTGCGAATTCAAAGCAAAAATAACTTATTGACATAGCTGTCCACTTCTATAGGCATAAAAAGCCTTGGTAATTTTTGACATTTGTCGATAACGCCTACATGTCACTGGGTGCACAGTGAGACGACATGGCAAATATGCCCAAGCATCTCGTTCCTTTACTGATTTTCGAACTTAGTTAAATCAATCAGTTACTGAAGTGCCAAAGGCACTTCAGTAACTGATTCAGTAACTTCACGCGATGACATTATTTTGAACGTTTTGTCCCACTAAAGCAGAACATAGAATCCCACAGAATCTGCCTTTTCCGTGAATATAGAGCGCCTACGCGAAGGCGTTTGCGCGAAGCACTCGATGACGTCGAAGGGAGATCATGGTTAAAAAAAAAGTTCACCGCGCGCGTACTGGCGGAAAACAAACCACACATAACCTGATGATTTCACAGCATTCACTGGCATCAGCCCTTTTTTATCTCACCAATCACATAGAATCACATATGCACCCTTGCAATTCTTTATTATTATCGCGCCACAGCGCGTGTCTACCGCACGGCGTGTCAGCGGACTCTGGGCACTCGATCCTGAAGCGAACAGCGCAGCAGAATACATTCGAACGGCAAAACGCCCCGCGCAAATTTTCGCCGATCCCGACACGCCATGTAGTAGATGCACGTCAATAGACGGCGTTGCGCGAACGAAACATACTTGCTTACAGTACATTTCGGTTTATTTCACGTCGCATTGTTTCCACCAAAACGGCAGAGCACGAGCGCTTAATAATAAGGCTACTTTCAATCGGTGCTGGAACACCGTACCAGAAATCGTGGCGCGCACAACATGCCCTGTTTTAGCTGGCTCCACATAGCTGCTTTACGTCGCCACAACCGCGCTGTGAAGTTAAATCAGGACAAAACTTCATGTTCAGTATCACAAATCTGGTGCTGCACAACCAATTCTCGCAACGGAAGGATAGTACTAGTAATTAAAACGAGCACAGAGGTGCGTGGAAGACACGCACGGGCGTTGTACGCACTTTTTCTGATAGCGTCGCAATTAACATTAGATAAATAATTAGATAATCATTCTACTTATTAATTATTAATTATTATTAATTAAATAATTAGCTTCTGAGATATTATATTTAGATGAAAAGTGTCAATCAGAAAATTATTGAGCAACAGGAAAAACTCCCGATGCAGCTTTCTGTTGCCCAATACGAGGTACATAAAAGTATTTTTCGAAGCGTGAAAGAAGCCCACGGATACACGCATAGTGCCTCGAACGGCTAGTTGCGCGGCAATTTTGCGTGTATTCGCGGGCTTCTTTCACGCTCGCAAAAAAAAAGAAAAAGAAATAACTTTTATGCATGTTGCACGTATTGAGCAACAGAAAGCTGTATCGGGAGTTTTTATTGGCAGGAGCGTCGAGTGCCATTTGTTCTTTGCACAGTACTTCCGGTTCACCTCCTGAGATGATCAGGAGGTGAAAATAAATCGAAAAAAATAGTACAGTACAAAATTCACGAATTTTATTATAGATATGATATCAGAGCATAAGTTTAGTTATAATTAGAGTTACTGAAGTGTCTGGAATAATTAGAATTAATTAGCTAAGACGACCGGGGACGCAATCCAAGTAAATCAGAAAAATAGAAAAAAAAATGGTTCAGTTCAGAATTCATGACTTTCATTATAGATATGATATCAGATCATAAGTTTAGTTACAATTAGAGTTACTGAAGTGTCTGGAATAGTTAGAATTAATTAGCTGAGACGACCGGGGACGCAATCCAAGTAAATCAGAAAAATAGAAAAAAATGGTTCAGTTCAGAATTCATGTCTTTCATTATAAATATGATATCAAAGCATAAGTTTTGTTACAAGCTGACTTGATGTAGTGTCTGGGATAAATATAACTAATTAGCTGAGACGAGTATAAAAATAAATTTGGAAAAAAAAGAAAAAAGTAGTACAGTGCAAAATTGATATCATGCTTTGATATCACATGATATCAAAGCATAAGCTTAGTTCTAGTTGAGTTACTGAAGTGTCTGGAATAATTATAATTGATCAGAAATCACTTATTACTGCTTACCAAAGCACAGAACACCAACGCTGGAATGCGAGTGCCAAAAAGAAACACGTAAGTTAAAGTTTAAGGTTGCCTACTCTTTTGGGCATGAAATGCTTTTAGCCCCCGTTGTCGGCGAACTTCAAGTGACCTTGAGCCAAAAGCCAAAACTGTTATCCGGGCACTCAAAACGACAACATGCCGGCAAGCTGAAAATGAAATTTTGTCACCCGTAGGCACGAGTACAACTGTGGTATGAACGTAGAGTGCTATATAACGTACCGTACATGCATCGTACATCGTACTTGATATAAACAAAACTTATCAGCAAAAAAAAGTTTAATGGTGTCTGCTTGACACTGCTTTGCCAAACATCAAAAATCCCTATGACAAGTTGCGAGAACAAAACGAGATCATCCGAGCAACCAGTGAAACTTGAAAAAATGCGGTCTCTGGCACCAACCCTTTACTACATACGCTAGTTACTCTCCAAACAAATTACAAAAAAATATTGCTTCCGAGTTGTTAATGTTTCTTGACAATATCACTCAAGCTGTAACTTCTAGTACGCTGACGTTTTATTTGTCATTTCCAATAGCGAAGTTCAAAAGGCAGACACAGGGGCACATAAAGTGGGCCGATCCTGGTGATAGTGCAAAAAGGGTCCAAGATCAATGGCACCCCTTTCATGTGGGCCGATCCTGGAGGCAGTGCAGAAAGGGTCCAAGCTCAATGGCACATATCCCCTGTGGGCACGGGGACCTGTAACGCTTCTTTGAACTGCCCTTGGCATACGTGGGACCCAAAGAGGCAAAATCAACAGCCCTTCCTCTGTCGAGAAAATGTGGGTGCCTTATAAAAATGACTATTGAAATGTTGTTGGCATATTGTTGAGGAATTGTTGACACAATATCCTTTCAATAATGCCTCAATAGTTATTGAACGCACACAACAATACCTCAACAATAAAGTTGTTGAGCGGTTCACAACAGTAAAGTCATTGACTAATTGTTGACATATTGTTGAATAATGTTGAGTATTACTGAGAATTGTTGAGCCATATTGACATTGAATATATATCTGAAACACACATACGTACACGTGTGTGTGTTTTACACACACACATATATATATATATATATATATATATATATATATTGTTTTATTGTTCACTTAATCACCACTCAAAATATAGAGTGTCACATAACTTGAACCAAACGTCGATCTCTCCAGTCGCTTGTGGCAAGACGACGCTGTCGCAGGCGTTCCGCTTCGTTTGCCCTAAATTCAGGGTCAGCGGCTCTTTGCTGACGTTTCGCTTAGGCTTAGGAAGCCGTCACGCTAGAATCAGCATGCTAGAATCGGACGACAAGCTTCGCTTACGTAAGCGAAGCTTGTCGTCCGATTCTAGTAAGCGAAGCTTGTCATCCGATTCTAGTAAGTGAAGCTTGTCCGATTCTAGTACGCGAAGCTTGTCATCTGATTCTAGTATGCTGATTCTAGCGTGACGGCTTCTGAAGCCCAGGCGAAATGTCAGCGAAGAGCCGCCAACCCTTAATTTAGGGCAAACAAAGCAGAACGCCTGCGACAGAGTCGTCCCCCAGTTGCGACTCGAGAGATAGGCCTTTGGTTCAAGTTATGTGACACTCTACAAATTTAGTGGTGATTAAGTGAACAATAAAACAATATATATGTGTAAAACACACACACGTCTACGTGTGTGTGTGTGTTTCAGATATATATTCAATGTCAATATTGCTCAACAATTCTCAATACTCAACATTACTAACAATATGTCAAAAACAATTAGTCAATGACTTTACTGTTGTGAAGAGCTCAACAACTTTATTGTTGAGGTATTGTTGTGTACGTTCAATAACTATTGAGGCATTATTGAAAGAATATTGTGTCAACAATTCCTCAACAATATGCCAACATCATTTCAATAGTCATTTTTATAAGGGATTTAGCACATCTTGCATTGTCTGATGCTTAGAACAATAGCGCCGTGCCCACTTAATATAGCGCGAGCTATTTAATACTGTCGTTACGGTGTTGTAAGATGTAACTCTGCGTGAATAATGCTCATCCTCAGCACAGATCATTTATTAGCGGCACGAGCATCGAGTGAGACTCTTGTTTCTTGCGCAGCACTTCCTGTTCTCCTCCTGAGACGACCGGGGACGAAGTTCACAATAAACAAAAAAAAATAGTACAGTACAAAATGCCTGGGTATCATTAGAGATATATCAGACCATAAGTTTAGTTACAAGTTGAGTTACTGAATGGTCTGCTATAATTAGAATTAAATAGAAATCAATGATTACGGCACACCAAAGCACAACATTGTAGACATTGAGACTCGCCACGTGAGCACGACTTTGGCGAAATGCCTGGAAACTCGGAAGTAGAAAGCGGAAGTAATGGCATCACCAATGACGTCACAAAAAAGAATGTGGAATGATATTTACCCACCTAATAAATGGAAAACAGTGGCCTGGCATACACTGAAACATCTGGTTAGCAGAGCGGATGCAACGTCACTGCCTCTTCTCTCGTTTCTCCTGTCCTGTCGCTGACTTGCTCGCAACAGCTGCGCGCGTGCGCGCTCGTTACATGCTCTGACGTCAGCAGCGGAGAGTGTTTGTAAGGTGCGCTTCGCCCGCCTCTTGCTAGGGCCAACGCCACCCCCCACCCCCCTAGATGGCGCGCGCTGCGCTTCCTCCTCGCCCACCCTCCCTCTTCTCCCGCATATCGTGCCAGGGTAAAAACGTTCGCTTGCTTGCTCCGAATTCGGTTCGTGCGTTGCGCTCTCCATGGATATGGTGGACGAGGAAACGGCCGGGTAAGCACAGCCTATCCACAAGAAGAAGTGCAGACGATGGTTCTCGGCGTGCGTGCCGTTCTTTCAAAACATACACAAAGTTAAGCTAAAGCACACCAACGCTGAGTTGCGAGTGCCACTAAGAGAAACTTAAGTAAAACATTGTGGTCGTCTACCGTTTTTTGCATTCCAGATAGCAGAAATTGCAAACATACAGCGGTGCTCATCATACTAATGTAGCACTAGGCACAATGGGCAATGTCGCGTTTATTCCGGCCTCATTTTTCGTCGGATCCATCCACTTGCAAGGCGAGGAACGGAGCCGTAGTCAGCTTCGGCACGCTGGCAAATTCCTGCCTACCGTTACATCCCAAGTCATCGCCCACCGAGGGCCCTCAGAGGCAAAAAATCTATTAAGTCCAAACCACCAATTCACCGCCCACCCCTTGAGAACGGAAACCACGGGCCTCGCAATTTCCGAAAAATACACTCCTGAACGTCGCGACAAAAAAAAAATCTGCTTTCGGCGCTCGTCACTTTATATTAGTAAATCGGATGCATATATCCCTAGGTGTTAGCCCTGTAGCTCATTATTTTACAGCCTAAGCTGTTATGGGCTCATTAAAATACCCGTTTCGGGTCGCGATGCTGCCGCCGTCGCCGCCGCCTACCGCCCCGTAACCGCTATCGCCGGAAATGCGAAAAAGTACCCGATTCCCGCAGGGATCGAACCCGCACTCGCTGCGTGGGAGCCGGGTACTTTACCACTGAGCCACGCAAGCATTTTTTTTTCTTCCTTTATTGCCTGCCTTTGCCACATAACATTTCACAAAAGGAACAATACAATATGCACTTACAATATACAGTAGGGGAAGGCGTATTCAACCACCATCGTGCTGGCTACGTCTAATTAGAACTCGCGCAGATCCACAAGCGGCTCTACTCTTGAGAGCCACTCGGGGGGTTCAGCTAATGCCTTATTAATTTCAACAAACCAGCGCATGCTCTCACGAAAATAAATTCGTGCAGGCCGCGCATCCTTATCAACGTAATATCCTGCCATTCTGGACCGCCAAATACAGTGGAGGCCCACAAGCATAAATAAATCAAAAGGCACCCCATCCTCGTTATCCACGCTTAAGTACCGAATGGCATACGGGTAGAGTTAAAATTCTTTCCGTACTGTTCGCTGTAAGACATCCCAAAAATAAACGCCTTCCCAACAATGTAAAAAAACCTGATCGATTGTATCTGGCTGCTTGCAAATTAAACAGTGTGTTCCCGAATTCCTTTCCCTTCAAAAACTTTTTAACTGACAATGTTCCAGTGTGCAAATTAAAAAAGAAAGTTTTCATCCTGGCGGCACGTGCATTTTTTTTAACTCTCTTTAAAACATCACTGCCTGGGTCTCCATTGTACATGGACTTGTACAAGGGCACTGGGAAAACAATGTCACACAAATCACAATACAGTTTTATCCGTTTCACACTGAATAGGTAATCATTCGAAAACCGCGCTGTTAGAAATGTTACACACGATACCATTTCTTTGTAGAAACCACGAATCCCTCCCGAAAGCTCTTCGGTTGAAACAACGTACTCGGGCAGTCGTCGGCTTAGCTTCATTTGGCATACAGTATGCAGAAACGGGTCTGTTGCGTCCCGAAAAAAACAAGAAGCGGTTTACCATCTGCCGTGAAAAGAGGTGACCCAGTCCCAGCCCCCCGTTTTTTACCCGCCAGAACAAGTTGATATGGCTGCAGCGTTCCCATTCAGATGCCCAGTCAAAGACTGCGAAGACCCTGTGTAGCTTCTGAACATTCAAGCGTGAACAATGCAATACCCGCATTACATACAACACCTTTCTGATGAAGAAAAGGTTGCAAACGGTAGCTGTGGCAAAAATCGATAGGTTGGCTCCTTTCCACTTCTCCGCTCTCTGCCGAATCATTTGTGTCTGCTCTTTCCAATACTGCTCACTATCGCTATAAGCGTCAAGCGGTACGCCCAAGTACTTGCCCGGGGTCGTCACCCAAGGCACGTTGGCGAAGAGGTCTGGCTTATCCGGTCGCTGCTCCATGCCAGAGCCCAAGACACTTGGACCAGTTAACTCGACTACCGGTGACATGGCTGAATTTACGGACACATTTGACAGCCTCGATTAAACTGCCCTAATCACCCGTGATAACTGCAACGCCATCAGCATATGCCAGCAGTTTCACTTCGGCTCCTTGTAACTTAAATCCCCTAATGCTGTTGCTTTCCAATATCTTCATGCACAGGGTTTCAATGTATATACCAAATAAGAGCGGGCTGAGGGGGCAGCCCTGGCGCACCGAACGGTGCACGCTTATGGGGGCCCCCAAACTCTTATTTACGATCAATCTCGTCATGCAGTTTAGGTACGCCAGGGCCACTCCTTCGCAGATAACACAACCGACATTAGCGTGGTCTAAGACGGCAAACAGAATATCATGAGCCACGCAATCGAAAGCCTTTTCGAGGTCGATCTGTATATGGCTGCCCGACCACTAGTATCATCACAGCATTCAAGTACACTGCGCGCTTTGTGAATATTTGTAACGATGGAGCGCCCCTTTCTCCCACATGTCTGGTGAGGCCCTACTATGTCCTGTATCCCCGTCTGCAATATTCGAACCAATATCTTCATAAAGATTTTATACTCGATATTAGTGAGTGCTATGGGACGGTATGCGGTAACCTGTCTTAATCTCTCTATATCATCAGTTTAAGGAATGAGGACCGTGTGGGACAACCCATAGGACGGAGGCAACGTGTTTAATTTGTAAGCCTCGTTAAAGATTACAGTCAAAACAGGGCTAATTTTGTTCTTGAACTCTTTGTAAAATGCGGCGCTAAAGCCATCTGGTCCAGGCGATTTTCCTGGGTTTAAGTGGGTTTAAGTTATCTATTGCGTGCTCAACTTCGGTTTCCGTTATCACCAGTTCCAATCTCTCTTTTCTTTTGTCATCCAGTCGAGGTAGTACCCTGAGAAACTCATTCTTAAATGTGGTCACATCTACTGTATGAAACGCGAACAGCGCCTGATAGTGCTCATTAAAAGCGGCTTTGATGTCGTCTACGTCTGTCGATAAGGACCAGCACCATTCTATTCCGTCAACGTGGTTCCTTTGAGCTCGTGATTTTTTCTAATCCTAGCGCTCGTTTAGATGGCGCTTCACCTGCAGCTGTGTCCTCTGCCCTTGCCCTCACCAGCTCTCCCTGATAACGTTGTTCATCAATTTGCTCCATCTTTTGTTTACCTTTTCTAATGTTTTCCATCCATTTCTCCGGGGCTCGGCCTTCCTGCTTGAGCAGCTCATGAAGTAGTGCCTCTAAGTCAGTCTCTCCTTGTTTTTTCTCGTAACGAATACACGTAGCCCTGCCTATTGCTTTTATTTTTTAAGTTTCTTTAGATAGTTCCCACTGTTGCCATACCTGAAGGTTTTACTTCGGTCTATTTTGCTTATTTCTTCTTTTACTGCTCGATTGTAAAATTCGTCCTGAAGAAGCATGTTATTTAATTTCCGTGTTTCCCATGAGAAAGCATTGCCTCTCTTTACAATTCCTATGCAGCACTGAATTAAACAATGCTCTGAAAACGACACTGGCACTACATCATAGCTTTTACATTTTGGAAAGACATCAACTGATGCATAAATGCGCTCAAGCCGCGCGTGACTTGAGCCTTCGAACCGTGTATACTTCACCGCACGCGCTCCTTCGAGACACTCTGCCACATCCCTAAGGCACCAGTTCTCAACCATTTGCGACAACCCTACAGCGCTTTTATCTCTAAACCCCAGAACGCTTGTTTTATCTCTCGCACTGAGGACACAGTTGAAATCGCCCATTACAATGAGCTGTCTTCCCGTGCAAAGGCGCTCTTGGATGTCATGGAAAAAAATGGACCTGTCATCCACCTTATTGGGCGCGTACAAACACACAATACACCACTCAATGTTGTTCAACGAAAATTCAAGTACACCACACCGGCCCGACACACACGAATAATGCGCATGTACCTGAAGCCCCGGCAACTTCTTTACAAAAAGTACGCATCCAGCCGATGTGCCCACAGCATGACTAACCACGGCAAAAAACCTAGACGTGAAACGCCACACCATGCTGCCACTCTCGTCTTCACCGTCGACTTTGGTCTCCTGCACGGCCAGCACATCTATGTCGCGCTCCGTTATAAGCCGGTACAGTTGGCCTTCTTTTCTCTTCCCTGCCAGTCCTCTAACATTTAAGGTAGCGACTTTACAGACTAGCAAGATCCATTTTTACACAATGAGACCAGCTTATGCTGTGACTGTGCTGCGTGTGCCGCGCAGGCCTGTGACATTTTTTTTTCCTTTCTAAATTTAGGTCGACGATTTCTTTCTTTTGTGCTTTGTTTTCATACTGCGTTCAATTTTGGGCACAGGCTGATAGCAATCACCGCTTCGAATTGTGTTCTGCACTAGTGGTCCTCACGCCACGCAAGCAGTGGATTTCGCAGACAGTAGAATTGTCTTTTATGAGTTGTTAGAGAAAGGTAACATCCCCTGATAAAAGGTGAGTGTAGCTCGTGTCATGACACGCTACACGCAAACAAAAACTTCATATTTTCAAGCTTTCTCTATTTTTTTTTTTGTTTTGTTCTCCGAGACATGGTCCACACAACTTTTTCTCTGCATTTCAAGTGGGGGAGAAGGGGGGGGGGGGCAAGATTCAGGGCATTATGGCAGTAATACGACATTTACAAACAGTCGAACCACTGTTCTTTCGATGATACTTGCCGCAGTACCGCAGCGGCTTTGCCGCTTAGGCCGCGCTTGTCGCATTCCTAGGTAAATAAAATGCTAAACCGCCTACATCATTCTATGGGTACCCTGTAAAGAACTCCAGATGCTCACAAAATCCGGATATTTCCATTACAGCGTCCCTCAGAATCCGCTGCACTTTCGATACGATAAGTACCTCAATATATTTTTATTGCGATAGCAATTATATGGATACTCAAAAGCAGATTTCTGCAGTCGCCGTCGCCGTCGCCGTGAGGTTCCGTATGACGTCAATGGAGATGAAATCGTCGCCGCGCGCCGAACGCTGTATGTGCGAGTGAAAGGGCGCGAGGGACGCGCGCTTTCACGGGGAGTGAACGCACGGCGGAGAACAAACGCGCGTTCTGCGCTGTGCTCCCTTAAGAGCCGCAGAAGTAGGCGTCTCTTTCCTCCTCTACAATCACCATATATGTAGAGCAAACGTGCCTTCTTCCGTCGCGCGACAGGCCGTGGGGTAGGGGGGGGGGGGGGGAGGGAAGGGAGGCGACGTTTAGCTACGGCACCAAATGCTTATATTTATATCGGAGGCTCCGGCAACAGTCACCAACGCCGCACGCATTTTGAGCGAACGCGGGCAAAACGCCAAGGGCGTCGACAACAGTTCTGCGTGTTGCCGGTGCTGCTGCATGTCCAAGTTTATACAGCTGATAAAGCTGCTATCATTACTCCGTATAGCTCTCTTCAAGTTTGCTATCGCAATTGATGCTTCGCCTTTCAGGTGAAACTGCGACAATTTTTTTGCCCACGCCTTGATTCCTTTCCTTCAATCGTTAATTGTTATAACCTCATCATCACTGCAGCTATCGCCCCGCTTGCTAGTGGCCACGTCACATGCGCGTGGCAGATGGAGAGGGGAAAATGCGATAGCGTGTGCACAGCAGTGAAGCTTCCGATATTTGAAATACGGCTCAGGGAAGGCGATACCAACGCGCCATGGTGCTTCAAAATAAACACTGAACAACTAACTACAGGGAAGTGGCATAAAACATGCGTTTCGAGACCATTTTTCAAATAAAGTACTCGTACTCGCAGAAGCTCTGTATGTCAATCTTACGGTGAATGCATCCCTGATGGAGCCAGCGGAAGTTACGAGAAATATTCGTTCATTCAACAAAGTTAGACGTACGGGCAAATTCCCGCCTGGACAAATTCCCGTACGGGCAAATTCCCGCCGATAGGAGGAAGACGAAGTGTTTCTTCTGTGGAACGCATCTCGCCCGTCTCTGTGTTTTTCTGGACTTCTAACTGCAATTGTGGGGTCTACCGCCCCGCATATCGCGGTGATGGACGTACAAGCTGACGGGGCCCCGTCTGGTTCCGGTTCCCCGGTAGGCATCGCTTCAAGGAAGCGAGGAAACACGTCTAGTGAGAGCGAATACACCGAGCTGTACTCCACCTCAGGTGACGAGTCCTCGGAAGACAACTTTCAACCTGTCTTGCACCGCAAGTCCAAACGAAAGATCATGAACGCGTCTTCGGCATCAAGTTCGACCACCGTGAAAACTGCTCCTCAACGATGGCCTCATTCCATCCTGTTCCTGCCGCAGAACACAACTGACAATCTGCGCGTGCTCAACAGGCAAGCACTTTCCTTGTATCTAGAAAATACTGTGCCGAATGAGATCAAAGATGTCAGGCTGTATACAAGGAAAAACATTATGGCGATCGATGTGAAGAACTCGAGTGCGCTGACACATTGCAGCATATAACGCAACTGGGCAACATCAAAGTGCGATCCATCGTGCCCGCTGATGGTACCACTGTAACAGGAGTCATTTATGACATCCACAACAAAATTGCCAATGCAGACCTGCCAATTCTCATAAAACCAGCAAGCGAAAACAACGTCATTGTGTACGTCGGCCGCCTCGGCAACACACGTTGTGTCAGAATAACATTCAAAGGCGACTGTCTTTCCTCGTACGTGAAGGTAGGCCACTTTCGCCACCCGATTCGACCATAAGTTCCCAGGCCTATGCAGTGTTTCAACTGCCAGAAGATGGGCCATGTGAAGGGCGTTTGCATAAATTCCGCAATATGCCCCCGATGCGCCGAGCCCCACCCAGAAGACAAGTGCAGCGCAACTACTTTGAAATGCACAAACTGTCAGGGTGCTCACAGTGCTTCTTCCAAAGAGTGTCCACAGATTAAGAAAGAGATTTCTATTCTAAAACAAATGGTGAGAGACAGCTTAACCCATAAAGAGGCCGCTGAAAAAGTCCGACGAAGACGACGCCACCGTCGAAGGTCCTCACGACGGACAACCTCAACTTTTAAAGATATGTCGACCGTTCATAGAACACAGCCAGCTGCTGCTATGAGCGCGACAAACGCCGAGGTTGGAAGAGAGAAAACTGGGAGATCTCCCTCTATAAAGGAATGGCCACCTCTTACGCCTACACGACCTGTAGGAGAGCCACAGCAGAAGCCACCTCCAGTACAGCAAGGTGCGGCATCGGATGACTTGCAGAATACAGATAAGCAAGTTAATGAGTACCATTTGCGTGTTAATGAACAACATGCGATCCTTTTTCGTGAACACCGAGGACAGCCGTACCTCTATAAATTACAGCTACCGCGGCGTCCCCCAGGGCGGTGTCCTCAGCCCTGTGCTGTTCAATCTGACTCTCTTTTCTGTCTTTGAGCACCTGCCATACACAGTTCAGCTTTCAATGTATGCGGATGACATCTGCGTTTGGACGTCTGCAGTAACACGCCTACAACTGCGAGCGAGGATCCAGAAAGCCGCATCAAAGACTGCTATTTACCTCCGGAATCGAGGTCTTTAAATATCGTCTGAGAAATGCGCACTTGTGGCATTTACACGGAAGCCCATGGCGAACTAAAGCGTATTGATAAATGGCCAAAGAATACCATACATTCGATCTTACAAGTTTCTAGGTGTTATAACTGACAGAGAGATGACATGGAACCCTCATGTTTCATACATGAAGAAGCGGTTAACAGGCATCTGTCACCTGTTTAAGTTCTTCACTGGAAAGACATGGGGAATGTCCACAAGTGCTATGCTGCAACTATACAATGTGCTGTTTCTTGGCTTCCTGCGGTACAGCTTGCCAGCGTTAACTAACGTCAACAAAACGAGTCTGCGCACCATACAAAGTGTTCAAGCACAAGCGCTCCACATTTGCCTAGGCCCGCCTCGGAGTGCATCCACAGTGGCGACTATAGCAATTGCGGGAGACCACCTCGCCAAGACTCACATTGAGGTTGAAGCATTAAGGACACATATACGACATCTTGCCCGGACTCCCCACCACCACTTGGCATCTCTGCCAGCGGACAGACCACGTAACTCTTTCTGCCAAACAATAGCCACGCATGCTTAATCATTACCAACTTGCTTCACTCCTGCCGCAAGACCTTCGATTCCTGCGTTTTGCCTTACCTAGCCGAATATCAACCTGACAATACCTGGCATCCAGAAAAAAGCAGAGCTGTCATCACCAGCCCTTAAACAGCTCGCCTTACTTCGGTTGTACGAGAAGTACCAAGACTCTTTCCATATATACACCGACGGATCCGTCCTGCCAAACAGCTCTACCGCGGCAGTGGTGATACCAACGATGGGCACAACTATTCAATTCAAGACGTCTCACGTCACAACATCGACGGCAGCAGAGATCGCAGCACTTTGTGCCGCGCTGCAATTCATTAGTGATCAAGTGACACACAAATGGACAATTTTCTCCGACACAAAGGCGGCTCTGCAGTCGCTACTATCACCTTTACGCCGTGGTCCACACAAGCAGCTGGTCTTTGAGATTGCCGAGGCAATACACAATCTCACTGAGATAGGGCAAGAAATAACTTTTCAGTGGCTTCCAAGTTACTGTGGAATTATCGGCCATGAACGGGCCGATCAAGCTGCCCGCACAGCTCATAAAGAAGATCGCAAACGACCCATACCACTTTCTAGGACTGACGCTCCACAGAAGCTCCGCGTGCTTGCTCGCCAACGCACAAGGTCACATTGGAATGAATCGCACTTCATGCATGCTTGCTTATACTTCTGGACCCACCCTAAGCCTTCGAGTACCATCAAGGCTTTGTCGAGGAGACGCAATTCTTTTGTGCAGATTATGGTTGGGCGTTGCGTTTACCAACGCCTATGTGTTCCGCATAGGAATGGCCGACAGCGCAGCCTGTGACCACTGCGGCAATGAAGAATCGATTGTACATATTTTTTGCGACTGCCCGCAGTACAGTGCGTCAAGACACTCTCTTACCAAAGCGTTCAACCAATTGGACGACCGGCCTCTGTCGGAAGAAAAAATTCTCCACCACAGACTGGACTTAACGTCACAGAAGAAGGCCGTGTAGGCGCTTCTGCGCTTCTTGCGAGCCACCGGCCTATCTGACCGACTGTGATCAGAACGCTCTTCCGGTGCAACGAAACAATCGCACACCTTTTTTGTGAGTGCCCACGTTTTAACCCGCAGAGAGCAGCTCTCTCAGCCACGACAAATCAACTGGACAAACGCCCAATAACACAAATCAACGTCCTTCGAAACTGGCCTACACGAACCCCAGCGCGAGTCGCCTGTAAGGCACTTCTGTGTTATTTAAAAGACACCGGACTCAGTGACAAATTGTGACTCTACACTGTCTGACGTAGGATGGCACGTTGACACTGTGCAACACTAGAACGCCTTCGCAGACTGCGTGACAGTGCCCACAGAAACAGTTCTCTTTTGTGTGTGTGTGTGTGTGTGTGTGATTTTCATTTCTTTCCTTCTTTTTTATTTTTACTTACGTTTTCTCTTTCTTTCCTTTCGCATTCTTTTACCCCTCCCCCGGTACAGGGTAGCCAACCGGAGATAATGTCTGGTTAACCTCGCTGTCTTTCCTTTACGTTTTTTTTTCTCTGTCTTCCCGCCTGCTTATTTGACCTTTCAGGATAGCGGAGCCATATTGTCATTAACGTCTAGAGAGCTCAAATTTGCAGCATATGAAGTTACCGATAGTTGTACATGTAAGCGTGCATGTTGGCGGCGAATCATTTTTAACTGGACCTTATGAACGTGGTTGAATGTTTCTTAGACAAAGGAAGTTCCCGGTTAAACAGTGACTGCAGCGCACAATCCACAGGGTAGCAAATGCAGACCAAAACACTGGACAATAACATTCGCCTGGCAAACCATTCTTTATCTTCGCGCGGCTGCCATTCTCAATAATATTAATCTTTTTACCCTTTCCACACCAGATGGCAGCTGTCGAGATTGAAGTCGTGTACTGGCACTCATATAAATAATTATTTATTATTACCAACAACATAAGCAGCAAACAGTAACACGAACTAGGTACACCGCACACGATCGCCGACAGTCAACAATTGACATAACACAACAACCTCGGAAGCACAAATCTATCGTCAAATAGGTGTGCGTGTCCTGTGTGCAAGCGTGATGATGTGGTGTAGTGGTTAGAGTGCCGGAGCCTTCCACTACGGCGTGCCTCATTATCAGAACTGGTTTCGGCACGCAAAACCTCAGGAAGAAGAGTGTGTGGTTGCCATGAGAGGCACCCGGGTTCGATTCCCGATATTTTCATGTTTGTGTGATGTGTGTTATCAATGTCATAAATTGTTCTATGCCATATGTATCAAAGTGTGTGCAATATAACAGTGGGTTAGATAATGAAACATTTTTTAATAAAAATGTATTTTGGGTGGCATAATTTTCAGCCGCATATTATTTGGGCCCCTTAGTAGGCAGGACAGATTTAATCTGAAATACCGCATAAAAATGGCGTTATGCGGGTCGTGTTCTAAGCGGCCCTACTCTCCAACGAATAGGGCCGGGCAAATGTTGGTGGCATAACATACGCCGCATAAGCAGTAGGCCTCTTGCAGTGAGCCATTTATAGGCGTAAACACATCGACCTAATGCTCGCATAAGATGCATTGCATTGGGCGATAATTACTAAGAGTGTACATTGCTATTAAGTAGAAGCATCGGTAACTTCGTAATCGGCAACATACAGTTATTCATTCTTCAACGAAAGAAAATCCACGAAGGATTTTGCAAATAAGTGGCAATCCGAGGACCACACCCATCATACTTCGCTTCGTTTTCGCATGCTTCGTAAGTCTTAGATGCCTGTTTTGCACACTGGCCATAAATAAACATCTGTCAAATAGTTGAGTAAATCTGGGGCAATTCCTTCGCTTCAAGCTTTTGCAAATGCTTGACTCTATAAAAGGTCACCGGCCTCCGCGGCACACGCAGTGCAGTCACAGCGTAACCAGGTGGACCGGCTCAAGAGTCGCTCCAATTTGGGCACCACGCACAACAGGGTCTTCGCGGCAGTCTGTTCGCCTCGTTTTGACGAGAAAGATCTAAACTGTCAAGCCGGCGTCGACGGTGATCTGCGGCTTGTAATGCTCTCTGCACAGCAGTCTGCTGAGCCCGATCAAGCCTTACAACTGCAACATACATGTCGGTCACGCCGCGTTTGCAGGCACCATAACTAGATGGCGCCACCATACTGGCGGTGACTGGGGATCGCTTTTTTTTAATTGTGAGTCTCATCGGAATGGCATCCCGTCGTCTGGGCCTGGGCACGATATGTTTGCAGGCGCCTTAATTAGATGACGCCACCATACAGGTGGAAGCTCGGATCGTCTGCGCCTACTCTAAAGGTCATTTTTCCTGCGCCCGATCGCAAGCGCTTGCGTGGCTCAGTGGCAGAGTACCTGGCTCCCACGCAGTGGACGCGGGCTCGATCCCGGTGGAAACCGGGTACTTCTTTAGCATTTCCAGCGATAGCGGCTACGTTCACCGGACGCCGGCGGTGGCATCGTCGCGAACCGAAACGGCTATTGGAATGAGCCCATAACAGCTTACGCTGTAAACGTTCTCGCTTTCAAATCCTCTGTTTTAACCTACGTGTGTTGCTTTGTTTTGCCGCAGCTCTACTGATTCCAGTGTATGGATTTGCTTTCCGACGTGTTTGTCAAGCACTGAATTCTTACTTGCCACCGCTGAGAGCAAATGGTAGCATGACTCCACAAAACTCTTTTGTGCAGAAAGCTTCATAAATGCTATTGCAAAATATTGCGTAAAACATGTCTCTGCCAGCCTTATGTTAGTAATCTGTACATCTGCGGCATCGTAATGTATATTTTAGGGTCATACCACCAGAACAAGCCTTCCATATGCTAATTACCCTCTAGCAGTGGCAGCACCTAACATCTATAACCGAATGAAATTTGAGGCATATTCGGATCAGGAGGTTACTTAAGGTGGCCCTATGAACGGGGGAATCTGCACGCAGGTAAGTCCACACTGAGATGTGGCCACGTATCATGTGCAGCTTGACCGTGCTTGATATGTCCGGCCTTTGTTGCTGATCCATCTCTTCTAACCGTCTCTGTAACATATTGTGACAGAGCGATGACGAAGGTGTTTTGAGAGGACTTGAAGACGAAGCTCGGGACTTCGCGTGCTTACAATGATCTTGTCAGCCGCTGCCAGTCTTGTAAATACACTGTAAATATACTTCTTACTTCTTTTCCCCGTAACATTTTGGTGGAGTTTGCGGGCTCAAGCTCAAGACGGATTTACGCAGCGGGCGCTCCTTGGCTGCATCTTCCATGCCAGCTCAAGGCGAGGAAGCTTCGGGCCCGTCGACCCCCCCCGCCAACCGTCATTCTGGCACAACCGCGAGACCCCGGCACCTTTTCCGGCACTGACAACACGGATGTTGAAGATTGGCTTCAAATTTATGAGCGGGTGAGCAAGAGCAACCACTGGAACCAGACCGCTATGCTGGCTAATTTGATATTCTATCTGGCGGGAACGGCACGCGTCTGGTTTCATACCCGAGAAGAGGAACATACCACCTGGGACATTTGTAAACAGAATCTCATGGATTTGTTTGGCAGACCTGTTGCACGTCAGTGCGCCGCTCAGAAAGACCTCGCTTCGCGTGTCCAGACGTGCACTGAGTCCTATCTCACATACATACAGGACGTGCTCGCTCTGTGCCGCAAATTGGATCCGAGAATGTCCGAAGCTGATAAGGTCGCACATGTCATTAAGGGCGTAGCAGATGATGCCTTTCACCTCCTTGTGTTTAAGAATTCTTCTACTGTGCAAGCCATCATTACCGAATGCGGGCGGTTTGAAGAAGCCAAGAGCCGCCGCATTGCCCACCAGTTTCCCGCCTCCCAAGCACGGCTGCTACATCCACCTGCGAAGGCCTCCGCAGTCTGTCCACACCCAATCGCTCTGGTGACATCGTCCGCATCATCCGGCGTGAAATCGAGGCCGCATCTCCTATCCAAACCCCAACCCTTGGCTCCGACAATTGCCAGTCCACCGTTTCCCTGATCCAGACCGTCGTACACCAAGAATCGGCCAACGTTGGCTTGATCAACGTCTGCTCCATTAATCGGCCTGACTTCACTTCGTCCACCTCTGCCATGCGCCCTCGCAACGTGAATGCCCCTCCGCGGTATCACAACCCGGCTGAATGGCGCACTCCAGACGACAGGTCAGTATGCTTCACGTGTGGCCGTATCGGTCATATTTCACGTCACTGCCGCTCTTCGTGGAATTCGACCCCTTGGCCCTATCTCTCATCCGACCACCCGACTCATGCTGCTTCTCGCTTACCACCGCGCATGCAACCAGTAACTCCTGGCGACACTTCTCGGCCCGCCGGCTCTAGCGGCTCTCCTTCGCCACATTGCCGCTTCTCCCGCTCGCCCCCATCGCGGCGGTCACCGTCCCCCAGCTACTTCCGGCGCACACTTTCGGAAAACTAACGGGTGCAGCACCTAGAGGTGATGCTGCTATACCGACCCGACGCCAAAATCCTCTTCTGACCCTGCCCACTCATCGAAACCTCATCAAAGTGAACGTGGATGGTGTACCTGTTACGGGTCTGATTGACACTGGCGCGCACGTATCTGTGATGGGTGCTCAGCTTCGCCATCGTCTCAAGAAAGTCCTCACTGTTTCCCCGTCGCCTGTGCTCCGAGTCGCCGATGGGGGAACGCCGGCCGTTATTCGCATGTGTCCAGCTCGTGTGAGTGTCGCCGATCATCATACTTCTGTTTTATTCCATGTCCTAGAACACTGCCCTCACGACCTAATCCTGGGACTTGACTTTCTCTCAGCCCATTCCGCCTTGATAGACTGTTCTGCTGGTGTTGTGCAACTCGCTGTACCTGTTGCTATTGATCCCCCCGATATGCTTCAATCCGGCTATGTTCCACAGAGCATATTCGCCTCCCTCACCTTTCTGTTACCTACATAGGTGTTTCACCCGTTCCGCCCATTCCAGACGGTGTCTACATCGTATCCCCTAATCCGGATGTCCTGCTCTCGCATAACGTTGCATTTCCTCACACCGTCATTACCATTACGGACAACACGTCCTGTCTTCCGCTAATGAACTTTGGACTTTGCGCACAAGTTCTCCCGCGCGGCATATCACTTGCGCAATTCACGCCGGCCCGAGACTACCAGATTTCGTGTTTAACTGCTGACGACTCCTCGTGTGGTCTTGCTGTGCCTCTGCCCCTTCAGACTTGAATGCCTTAGTGAAAATGATCGCGCCCGACCTTCCGCCCCAGTTTGCCAATGAACTACGTTGCCTCCTTGCCTCGTACTCGGACTTCTTCGACCTTGGAGACCGTCCTCTCGGACAAACATCTGTTGTCAAACATCGCATTAGCACCGGGGATGCAAGCCCAATTCATCGGCGACCCTACCGCGTCTCTCCTACCGAGCGAGAGATCATACAACACGAAGTTTATAAGATGCTTTCTCGTAACATCATTGAACCTTCTTGCAGCCCATGGGCATCCCCTGTTGTACTAGTTAAGAAAAAGGACAACAGGTGGTGATTTTGCGTAGATTATCTGCACCTAAACAAGCTAACTAAGAAGGACGCCTATCCGCTACCACGCATCGACGATGCCCATGGAGCACAATATTTTTCGTCCATAGACCTTCACTCTGGGTACTGGCAAATTGCCGTCGATGACATGGACCGTGAGAAAACGGCTTTTATTACTCCCGACGGCCTCTATCAGTTCAAAGTGATGCCTTTCGGGTTATGTAATGCCCCAGCCACATTTGAACGAATGATGGACGCCCTCTTACACGGTTTCAAGTGGTCCATCTGCCTCTGTTACTTGGACGATGTGATCGTTTTTTCTCCGACTTTTGCGACGCACCTCGAACGCCTATCGACGGTCCTATCTGTTTTTCGTCGGGCAGGGCTACAACTCAATTCGTCCAAATGCCACTTCGGTCGTCGTGAAATTTCTGTGATCGGCCATCTCGTCCATTCTTCGGCATCAAAATGTTTTTCGCACACGCGAAAGAACTTAGATTCAAACGAGAACCCAGCAGTCTCTTGTCGAGGGATTGCTCGCTTCCACCTGTCGCGTAGTTCCGGGTTGGCTGGTAAACAGAATAGGGAAACTTTTTCGTCGACGCCCTTGTATCCGGAGCGGCAGCCTGGCGCACAACAAGTGTTAGGCATCACTGCTGTGGTGAATTACGAAGTGTCGATATCAAAACATGGAGAGACACGTTCAGACGAAACAAAAAACAACCACGCACAACAGCACGCCGCGCCGACTCCCCGCTTTGCGGCGGCAGCGGCCGCCTTCCCCGTCGCCCTTCTAGCGACGCCAGCGCCGTGGCGCCGCAACTGCTGGCGCCATATGAATCTCTCCCATAGCGTTACGCGGGAGTTTCATGACCAGGAGAAAAGTATTGAAGGACCCTGGTTATACGTATTTGGTTATAGTGGGAACGTACAGCTGGTATTTGTGGGCCTTGTGTTTACAGGTCCTACAGAGTCCCTCGTTGGGCTCCAGGGTAGGTGGCTGGCGTTCCTGCCGACAGATCGTTAATTTTTTATGGCATTTTCTTTCCCCGCGTTACCCCAGCGCCCCCTTTAACATGGGCGCTCTGAAGAGGTATTCAAATTTTTTGGCCGGCAAACTGAAAACTTCCCCCGATTCCACCTAATCCACTATGAAAAACCCGAAGAGACGGCGAGAATGATCCCACCTTTTCTAGTTTCAAAATGTCTCACAGAAACATTTGGCGCAGGCTACAAAGCATCAAAGATGGCTAGCGGCGATCTCCTATTGGAACTCCGTGATAAGAATTCCAACATGACAAGCTCCATAACCTAACCTCATTTGGCGACATCCCAGTGACAATTACCCCGCACCGCACGATGAACACCACCCGTGGTGTTGTCTCCGATGACGACCTGATGCAACTGGAAGAAACTGAACTATTAGAAGGCTGGAGCGAACAAAACGTAATCAATGTGAAGAGAAATATGCTAAGGCGCGATGAGAAAGAGATGAGAACAAAGCATCTTATACACACATTTGGTTCAAGTGTACTTCCTGAACCTAATGAGGCAGGGTACGTGAAGCTCCGGGTAAGACCATATGTCCCGAATCCTCTGCGATGTTTTAAGTGCCAGCGATTCGGCCACAGTTCAAAGAACTGCCGAGGCCGACAAACATGTGCGAAATGTAGTGCCAATGAACACCTCGCTGAATCGTGTGAAAACACCATCCACTGTGTGAACCGTGATGGGAGCCACACGTCGCACTCGTGGTCGTGCCCGTCATGGAAAAAAGAAAAAGAAATTGTCGCAATCAAAGTAAAAGAAAACATCTCATTCAAGTAGGCACGAAGGCGGCTATTATACCTGCCCAAGAACACCTTTGCCGAAGTGGCGCGTCAGGGGGCAGCGTCACAACGACAACCGGCCGCTGTCCGGCCCATGCGTAGTGAGCCGGCGGCAACGCCGTCCGCCCCCTTGGAGGCTGCAGCCAGTGCTGTGCCACCACCACAGAAGGCGCCATAGACTTCCGGGCTGGTGGCCCCCCGGGTCTCATCTCTTGAGGCGATACGCTCAAGCGGAACACACCGCTCGCAACAGCGGGTGCCCAGCGCCTCAGGAGAGGCGATGGACACAACTTGCAGCCAAGCGGCGCTTCCAGCGCCTATAGAACGGCGGGCGTCTCCCGAGCGCTCCAAAAAAGAGCAAATGCGCATAACGGGGCCTGAGAAAGGCTCTGTGATCTAAGCTATTGCACACCTAAGCACACAGCACAAATCTCCTTTTCAATATGCGGACGCAAATAGTTCAATGGAACGTCAGGGTTCTTATAGACGTCAGACTCTGGAGTTTGGAAGACGCGTAGCGCCATCTGCCGGTGCGAAGAGGTAATAAAAATGAGTAGTGCAAAGTCCGACTCCCTTGCTAAGTTCCATAAGCAGCTAGCGAGTGCGAAACAACGATTTAACTTAATTTTGGTTCATACTGCGAATGTTTTCCGCATTTAACACCCACAAAGAGAGATATGAATATATCCGCTAGTCAGACGTGCCGCCGAACTGCCATAAAGCCATGAAGTGCTTGTTGGCTCACTCGTCAGAACGATGGCGAGCACGTCGGCAACCGCGACAGCTCCGTGCGCTACGAAGAAACGCCACAATCGACGCTACTGTTGCGTTGTAAATTGCCATGAACGTAATAGCTGTCTCTAGCTAGAGTCACGTTCCCTAGTTACTACGAAGCTCAGCAGTCTCTTACTGTGTACGCGCGCCGTGTAACACGGAGTGAGCAGCTAGAGTCAGATTCAAGACGTACACGCACGATAAACATCATAATCCACGCAGTATCACGCACGTACGTTCTGAAGGCTCAACGTTCCGGTTTTAACTAGCTAATGCTAACACCTGTTCAAACGAATAAATCCGAAAATATTGTTCGCGACCACCTTTAGATTTGTTTTGCCTTCGGTTGTGCCCCGCGAAAGCGGACAAGCACGTATCTCCATTTGCAGCAACTACAAAGGGAAGACAACCGTGAAGAGAACATTCGAAGATGTGCGATAACACGCTCGAACACACAGGAAGCGAGAACGCAACTGAATAGGCGAAGGTTGCCAGGGCCATTCGCCCCTCATAAGGCGAGCTTTGTAACACTGACCGTGAGCAACATAGCGAACTGAATTTATAATATATGTACTTCATCGCTTTTACATTATGTACGTACCCAAATTTAACACATTTAGGCGCTAGAGAACGGACGCCGGAGTGCTTATCTCGAACTCGATGTCGTACGATGCTCGCTGTACTTGCGATTTGCAGCCCGCCAAATAACACCTGACACTTCTGTTACATTGTACACGTACTTCGCTCTGCTGAGCTGCTTCCCTTTCGGAAACGTGGATGGGCGGAAGAAGCTTTCCAGGTCCTTGATTTTATTGCGATAGCAATTATATGGACACTTGAACCGGATTTCTGCCGTCGGCGTCGCCGTCGTCGTCGTCGCCATGGTCGTCGCCGTCGCCGTCGCCGTCGCCGTCGCCGTGAGGTTCTCTATAGATAAAATCTTCGCCGCGCGCCGTATGCCCGAGAGGAAGCGTGCGGGGACGCGCGCTATCACGGAGAGCGAGCGCACTCAATCTCCCACGCGCAAGCAAGGAAGCAGGAAGCCAGCGCCGGAGGGAGCAAGGCGGGGGGGGGGGGGGGGGGGGCGCACTTTTCTGCCAACAACCGCGCTCGTCGCTCGCTGCACCGTCTCTTATCTCCACACGGCTCTGACCTTTAAGCGCCGGCGCATTCAGTTTCCGTTGAAGCGATAGACCGCACGTACCTTCGCCCGCTGCGGCGTATGCTTGCTGCCAGCGTTTTGACAGTCGTTGTCTGCTGTCATTCAGTGTGATCTCTTCGTGTTTGTGCGCGCTCACACCACGCTTGTTCATTCAGTTCGTAATAGTCGGGCCACATTTTCCAACGCACGCTACACACGCAATGCTGCCCGGATCGGCAGTGCAGCGCTACAGGTGTGTCCCTTCGCACGCGCGCTGCCCACGGGTAGCGCTTCTCATCAACACCACCGTTTCACACGCGCCTTCTCGTGGTCATCGAGTCTCTCTTCATGTCGGTCTACTTACGCCGCAGCACACCTGCTTACTTAATCAGCTCATGTTTACTACAATTCATATTGCTACCAAAGCCGCTCACCTTACTTCGTATGACATTGCTGTGTTGCTATCGCATTCATTGCTTCGCCCTTAGGGCGAAACTGTGACATTTTTTAGGAAACCGTGCCTCAACACAACCGAAAGAGGGGGGCTCCATTGTGGCCTATGCAGCTTCGCTTACGGACAGCTCTCTTTGTACTACTCATTTGCTCCAAGGCTGCGGTGGTGGCGGGTTTTTCCACAGCGCCGCCTGGGCAGAGTTTGAAGTCTATTCAGAATCTTGATGACGTTAAAAAACTCATTCGCAAATATAGTCCCAGGGTGCTGTGTGTTCAGGAAACACACCTCACACATACACAAACAAGTTTTCTTCCACAATATTCTATTTTGCCTAAAGATCGTGATGATGCAGTCGTGTCATCCGGCGGTGCGGCTATTAAAGTCGATAGAGGTGTTGCCTCTCGAGAACTAAAACTTCGTACGCCACTAGAGGCAGTTGCTGTGCAGGCGGTGCTGTTTAACAAGCTAATTACAATCATCCCGGTATACATTCTTCCTAAATATCAACTGCATCAAACCGAATTTCCAAAGTTACATAGATGAACTTCCAGAGTCGTACATTGTTATCGGAGATCTAAATGCGCATAACACTCTATGGGATGACTCCCATTGCGATGAAAGAGGACGCTTAATAGAAAACTTCATCTGTTGATCTGGTGCATGCTTCCTCAATAAGAAGCAGCCGACGTACTATAGCGTTGCACACAACACCTACTCCTCGATTGACTTAAGCATAGTATCCAGTACTCTCATGCCGTACCTCCAATGGAGCGTTATTAAGAATCCTTATTGAAGTGACAACTTCCCTATAGTTCTAAATCTTACAGCACAGGATGAATGCGCCCCACATCTTTCGCGACGGAAGGTTGACTCGGCAAACTGGGAACTATTCAAAGAACTTACACGTTTAGACAGAGACATTTCTCTTATTATATTGACAATGATGTGGCTTACTTAACAAATTTTATAATAGACGCTGCCACAAAATGCATCCAACAAATGAATGGACTGTCTAATAAACGCCGCATTCCATGGTGGAATGCTGAATGTCAAAAGGCAAGGAAAAAACAAAACAAAGCTTGGGGGCTGCTACGTGACTGCCCAGCAGGCAAAAATCTCATCAATTTTAAACAAGCAAAGTCGCAGGGCAGAAGAACACGTCGACGAGCTAAGAGAGATAGTAGGGAGAAGTATATATCCAGCATTAATTCGTACATTGATGAGAGAAATGTCTGGAACCGGGTAAATAAACTAAAAGGCCGACAGTCTCACCATCTACCCCTAGTTAACACCCAAGGAGACAGCCTGGAAAATCAGGCAGACTTTCTAGGTGAGCACTTTGAACAAATGTCGAGTGCATCAAACTACACACTCACTTTCCTGCGATTCAAAGAACGCGAAGAGCGACAACACCTTGAACGCAAGTGTGGAAGAAGTGAAGCGTACAATCGCTCATTCAGTTTAGCTGAACTTCGCGCATCTTTGAATTGTTGTAACAACTAGGCGCCAGGTAGTGATCGCATCATCTATGAAATGATCAAACACTTACACTCAGAAACACTAAATACACTTCTATCCCTTTTCAATGCTATATGGGCAGCCGGGTGCATTCCATCTGCTTGGGAAGAAGCTATTGTTATCCCCTTGCCTAAAAAAGGCAAGGATCGGTCTCTTGCACAGACCAAAAGCTCTAACAAGCTGTCTGTGCAAGCTCCTTGAAAAAATGTTAAACCGACGCCTAATCTGTTTCCTGGAAAATAACAAAATTCTAGACCCCTTGCAATGTGGTTTCCGAGAAGGTAGATCGACAACAGACCACCTCGTTCGCATCGAGGCCAACACCAGAGATGCATTTATACATAAACAGTTCCTTCTTTCAGTATTTCTTCACCTAGAGAAGGCATACGATACGACATGGCGTTTAGGTAACCTTCGGGACCTTTCCGCAGTGGGTGTCCATGGCAACATGGGTGCTAGGGCAGGTATAGAACTGCGGTAGAAGCTTTGGCGCCTCTGTGACACAAGCAGTAATTACGATGACAAAATGTGAGAACTCTATGCCGCTCCAGCACAAACCAAGTGCTATAAACCCATACGTAAATTCGTCATGTAAAATGAACACGCACGTGCGCTGCACAGCAATGTCATCAAGGGCTTATGCAATAGTGCATCTCTACTTGCATTTGTCTAACTTTTTGAAAATTCTGACTGAATACACCGCTCTGTGGTCTTGTAGGTTTCAAAAAGACTTACTGCAAATCATAGTAGTATTAAGAAAAAAAAAGTTTCGCCCGAAAGGCGAAGCATCGATTGCGATAGCAAACTAGTGGACAGGTATACGCAATAAACAGCTATCGCAATAAAACGTTACAGTGACGTTTCACTTCGTGAACACGGGTGACGCACAAGCGTAAAGATGCTATAGCGCACACAAAGCTATCGGCCCTCGGTGCGCCTAGGCGCCTACACTGACCGCATCGCAAACCGTATTGAAAACGGCGAGAAAACCGATCTTCCTGCTCCGCGACGCTTCGCCTCGTTTCTCCTTCCCCCTTTCGGTCAACGGCACCTCTAGGTGGCGATGCGGTGCCAGCTTCGCACTTTCCCCGGTGTACGATTCTCTTAACCTCCAGGCGTCTTCCGCTTCCGCTTTCTTCGTGGCTTCCAACAGACATTCGCCGATCGCGCTAGCTGGCCAGTTACGCTTGCGTCTTTTCAAACTGTTATCACATCGCACTGCCAGGCTGTTTACCGTTCCACGAATTACGCAATTATTCCTTGTATGCTGTTCGCGTGCATCAACTATAAGCAATGGTGTGATTGCGTCAGGTAGTTATGTTTATGGTTGTGAACTATGGATAGCATACTAAACAACTTTCACCATACAGCTTTAACACGACATAGCCAAGCTTCTGAGTTTGAAAACTTTGGAATCAGTAAGCCTTTATTACCACAAATCGGCATTTACCATCGTTTTATGTGAATGTGGACACTTTATTTTGGATATTAACGTAATAATTATTTTGTAACTCAATTGAGCGCTTACAAACACCAGCACTTCTGCTACTGTCGCAATGCAGCTGTCATCGAGGAAACTTATTTTTGAAATTTCCATCAAGGAAAAAAATGAACGTGTGAACTCCGTCAGCTTAGAGGGTATGAGTTGAAGGTCTATTGGAAATGAACTGAGCTCCAAGGAACGAACTGAATCTCCAGAAAAAAAAAGAAATTGTGATGAGTGCCCGTTTTCGGTATGTGCGGGGACTTCAGGAACAGCACAGTTCGCACCAAGCAGTCCGTTAAACTAAGTGTCATCGTCTAGCAACAGATTAACGCTAAATCCCTCATGCCGGGCCCAACCAAGCTGCAAGCTGAATCTTCATGGTGCTTAAGCTACCTCTGCAACGCACAAATCAGTTCACTGTGTCAGGCGGACCAATGTACAATTCCACGAGAGTCCCATTGCGATGAGCGGAGGTTTACTAATGAAAAAAAGAACGTTTCGTCCAATTGAAATACTAGGGTGCTTCATGCACTATCCCTGGGCTATCTGTCTATCTGTGTATATATGTATGTTTGTGGCTAATTGTTATCCATTCTACCTAGGTCACGGGCTAATCAGCGGCTGAATGGGTAGCGCATCGAGTTCCTGTGCTGTTGTAACAGCTTTCAAAATCAATCATCGAACCAACTTGCACCACTTCCCCTTCCCCCTTATCCTTGCTCCAGTGCCGCCTAATAAACCGGAATCTCTTCCGGTTAACCTATTTGCCTTTCGCACTACATTTCTCTCTCACTACCTCTGTACTTATGTGCTGCTCTTCAACGAACCTCTTTTACGCCGACATGGGTCACCGTCGATGCGTGACTGGGTAGGTCATCACCAGCTTTTATTTATTTCCACTGCAGGATGAAGGCCTCTCCATTTGATCCCCGATTACTCCAGTCTTGCGCTAGCAGATTCCAACTAGCGCCTGCAAATTTCCTAACTTCATCACCCCACCGACTTTTCTGCCATCCTCGACTGTGCTTCCATTCTCTTGGTATCCATTCTGTAACTCTATTGGCCCACCGGTTATCCATCCTACGCATTACATGGCCTGCCCAGCTCCATGTTTTCCTCTTAATGTCAACTAAAATATGGGCTATCCCTGTTTGCTCTCTGATCCACACTGCTCTTTTCCTGTCTCTTAAGGTTAGGCCTAACATTTTTGTTCCATCGCTCTTTGTGCGGTCCTTCCCTTCTTCTC